>NW_027496709.1:0-151045 GCF_021521415.1 Bidens hawaiensis
GTTTTATATTTCCTGAAGGTGTGAAGAATCTCTTGTGGAAGAGCCATTGTTATCGCAGCATGAGCTTTGCTTTCAGCCTCATACATCTTCTTTTCTTCCTCTTCCATCTTATTGTATTTCTTAATTTGTTCACGACCCTCATACAAAGCCGTTGGTGGAATGTATCCATCTTGAATGCACACCCACATCTTAGCATCTTGATATTTAACATACTGCTCAAACCGATCTTTCCAAGCCACGAAATCGGTTCCCTTAAGCATTTTCGGTGCCTTAGTAGCTGAACCTGCTTCCACCTCCATTTTTACCAGTTCCGTAATATTTATGGAAGTCATCTTTTATAGAAGTACGAAACGAAAACACAAAGAAACCCAAAAAATTTTTAATTTTTCTGAACAGTACCAGTAGGCGAAGTTAAACTTAACTTCGCTTAAGTCTTAACTTCGCTTGATTTTTGCAACTTCGCTTTCTTCTCAACTTCGCCTAATCAGGCGAAGTTGTGGATAACTTCGCTTAAGTTAAGCGAACTTGTGAGGTAGGCGAAGTTGTTAATAACTTCGCTTAACCTTATATCTTCGCCTAAACCCTACAAACAGTGGCGGCAACTTCGCCTGATGAACACAACGTTTTTGCAGGTTTGATTTTGATGTTTTGCGAGGTATGCGAAGGTGTAATGGGTTGTTTTTGGTGTAGTGAGGTGAGTAGGACACAAAAACTCGGTATTACAACGTAAACTCGTCCCGCGAATAGTCGAACGGAACGATTTCTACACCCGTGTGATAATCCCGAACCACACAATCACGAGCAAACGCTCTGATACCAATTGTAGGTTCCCTGCCGGATCTACACGGAAATACCTCGTTCTACGTAGGTGCGGAATCCCTACGTAAGACGATGCGAGCGTAGAATCGTTATACGTTAAACACAAGCAAACACACGTTACAATAAACAAAGAACACGTTGTATTGCAACTAATAACACGTGATATATCAATCACCGATTACACGAATTGAACTAACTAATCACAAACAAGCCGTAACCTAACACTTATATCATTCGACAACTTCGCCTAACATGCTAGGCGAAGTTGTCACTAAATTCGCTTGTTCCACAAGTTCGCCTATATCAGGCGAACTTGTGAGACAACTTCGCTTAATCATAAATACAAAACATACTAACTTGATTACAGACACTAGATACTTAACTACTGACATCATGCACCAACAGTTTTTTCTTTCTCTGTGATGGTAGGGTGAAGGGTGGACGCGTTAGCGAAGCCTTCACTGGTACCAATGACGTCCAAGATTTCCATATTTCCTTCTTGGTTGGCCTTTGGGTTTTGGCCAACCTCTTTTGGTGTAGTTTTGCCACTCATCTGAATCAAGAACGAAGTGATTTTCGAGTAACTGTTCTAGCTATATGCACAGATGGCGCCAAGGAAGAAACACAAATCCACCCCTCAAGGTCTAACACGTTAGTTCGAAGGGTTTGGGTAAGTAATCCCCACGATGGGTTATAAAACCTTCTTGGCACAGACGAGTGCATATATTGAGATGTAACTTTGGCGCCATGTGCTTGTTCCGCCCAGCGTTCTGGTTACGCTGGATTTGGGTGTTATACTTGGTTAAGTGGTGGGTTTAATACCCTACCTCTACATATAGATATCTTATTCAATAATAATTATAATACACTTGTGATATGAAATATACATTGGGTAACGATGTATGAATTCATATAAACCTAAATGTTGGATATACAAGTAACCACCGTACAGCCACAAACCGGCAACGGCCACGGACCACCGTCCAGCACCAATCGATGCCACTCAATCACCGCTTCTCATTCATCACCCTTTTTGTCTCCATTTCTAATCAACCTCAGCCGTAGATCTTCATGCCCATCTTCGTTTTTAGCGAATGGTCCAGATTTGTTGGCTTTTGGATCTGGGGTTTGGTGGCAGTCAGAGGTGGTGTGTTGGTGGCAGGAAAGGGGTGGTGTGTTGGTGGCCGGAACGGGGGTGGTGACTGTGGCCGAAATGGAGGAAGTGTTGTGATGAGAGAAAAAAGAGAAAATGGGCTAGGGTTGTTAAGGAAATATGAGTGTTTGGAACTTAGGTAGATATATTGAATAATTAAAAAATAATATTATTTAATATTTCGGATATCCGAAAATATTCAGAATTACTATTCGAATCCGAATAATTCAGATTCGGATTTTTTGATTATTTGCTTATTTGTTTGTATTTTGATCAATTTTAGTTTAGTTTGTTGGATTGGAAAACTTGGATTCTTGAGATGTAAGTTTATTATTCATATAATAGTTTTTTTATAGACTTTTGGATTTCCGATGCACTATCCGATCGAATATCCGAATTCGGATATTCAAAATTTTGGATTCGGATTTGGATAGCAAAATCCACTATCCGAAAGGTCCACAACTACCACCAACGACCACCACCGCATGCTGCCCATCACCGACACGCCACCTGTCACCGCCAACCACCAACCGCCCGTCACCCACAATCGCCACCCTTTATCGCCACTACCCACCACCACCTGCCACCGCCAGCCACCAACACCGCCAATTTTATTTTATTTCTTCGCCATATACTACCTACCAAATAACACAAATTAATGATTTATTCATTTTTATATGATAACCGAACAAAACAATGTAATGACAGTGATACATTACATTTCTTTGTCCATTTCATTACTTTATTCCTTTTTTTAATCATCCAATTTTATTATACAATATCAAACATACCCTAATGTTAGTGATATCGGTCCCTTAATTAAACTTCACAAATATTTGATAAAGACTAGTTACGTCTTAATGGAAAATTTTCTATTTTAGAGTCACATGTTACGAAACAAATACCGAACAAAAGGAATTGAGATATTCATTTCACTAATTATACTGTCTTAAAGAAAACCTAAACTGCTACAGTTAACTTCAAACGTTTTCAGTTTTAACCTCTCAACTTTTAGTTAGTATAAATTAGCCACTTCAAAGTTGTAAGCTATTTTAATTTAAACCTAGACATTATCTTTTGTTACACTTTGTTTAATCCCCCCCCCCCCCCCCAAAAGTATTTATGGGTTTAATATGTTATCTAATTTGTTATTATATATGTATATTTAAGTTAATGGTCATTTTTAATTACCACCATACGAAGTTTTCTTAAAATTTTTTAGTATGTCTATAACATGTTTATTTCATCTATGTCGTGTCGTTAAAACCAATGTGTTTTCACAATATAATATATAAGTTCCGTTGAAAACGAAATTGTTTTCGCAATAGTATATATTTTTTTTTGTGTCCCATATAGTGAGTGCAGTACCACGTTGATTACGTAATGAGCCGAACCGATACAAACCATTTTTTTTATATTTAGATAAACATTTATATCGAAGTGATAGTCGTTATGATGTGTTTGTATATTTGCATTTTAAAAAACTCAAGCCTGTTACCGATTTCCTGGTGCAACACGTGAAGGGAACACATAATTGTCTTTTGTTAGAGGTCAGGGCACCCATCTGGGCATCCTTCACGGATTGAAACCCACACGGTAACACCGCCGCCACCCATACGGGTAGGGTGGGCGACTTCTTTCCACTACAAACCTTTGCCACATAAACTAATATGCGAGTACTTATTAATTTTTATTTGGACCAATTAAATTTAAGAGTGAAACCAAGATGGTTACATTTTTTCCGGCCATCTCCATAGCAGGTGTTCAATTCAAAGGGCGTAATAACCAAAGAAAGGAAGAAAACCAAATTTTTATGTTTTGTTGGGCTTATGATGAGATGAGATGAGATGAGATGAGATGAGATGGGCTTCATTTAGTTGATAATATTTAACTAAAAAAGAAGGCTAAAAAATTTCCGAGTTTAAATTATGTAATATTTAATTTTAATTACATTTTGTTGTTTAATTTATTTTAAATTAAAAAAAATAAAATTATATGGTGCTTGTGGGTAGATGCTGCCAATGATTTTGTAGCTTATGGGTATTTGAAGGTATAATAGGATGACAATATGGGATTTCGTCGATGCTAGGGTACTACCTATGAGTGTCCATTCCCCTCTTAGATCGTCCTCTATGGGCGCCTTAGGGCGCGTAAATTGTGGGGGGGGGGGGGGGGGGTTTACAACGATGGGTGCCGTTCTCTCTCCATCTCTCACACACACATACATATGCGTGTGTGTGTATAATGGGGCGCTAAAGGGGCTTTAAACCACAGCGAAACGTTATGGAGAAGTAGGACTGTTCAAAACCGGATATCCGGACTTTCGGATATCCGAACCTTTCAGATAGTGATTTGATAGTGAAAATCACTATCCGAATCCGAAACTTCGGATATCCGAACCTCAGAAATCTGAATATCCTAAAAAGAAAAAAAAACATGTTTTAATAATAAAAACCATACATCATCTTAAGAATTCAAGTTTCCAAGTTCAATAAACCAAACATAAAACAACCAAATAACAAGTTTGTAAATCCAACAAACCGGTGGTGAGGGAGAGTGGAGATGAGTGGCTGGTGTTTGATGATGGCTGGGGTTCGACGGTGGCTGGTGTTCAACGGTGGTAGAGTCTGGAGAATGGAGACGAGTGGAAGGGACAGGCGGTGGTGGAGAGGAGGACCGGCGGCGGTGGAGACGGTGGACCACCGGTGATGGTGAGGACCGTCGGTGGTCTTGGCTGAAGTCTGATCTAGGTTGAAGAGAAAGGCAGAAGAGGCATGTGTGTAGTTGTGAATGTGTTGTGTGTTACCAGATCTAGGGTTTTGATATTTATTATGTTATATAAAAGAAAATTAAAAAATATTAAAAATAAACTATCGGATAGTTCGGATATCCGAACTATCTGAAAAATCTGAAAACTGATATCCGGATCCGAATCCGAATCCGAATTTTCGGATATCCGGGATTCAGATATCTGAATTTTTGGATAGTTTGGATACAGATAGTCGGATAATTCGGATACGGATTTGGATTCGGATAGTTTTGAACACCCCTATTGAGAAGGGCTTCGAAGCCTCGTTTCTTACGTGACGATGGCGTGACACCGTAGAGGGGCTTCGATGCCCCCCCCCCCCCCCCCACACACCATAAAGAACCTTCTTATGTCTCATCATTAGTTTATACGATTCTCTATGTTAATTTCATTTTAACAAGAGAAAATTACTGTTTGAGTCCCAGTGGTCTAAGGGCGAAGTCACATTTGGTCCCTGAAAAAATTTGATCTGGTTGAATCCCCGTGGTTCCAAAAGTGACCCCAATGAGTCCCTATGTTAACTTTCTGTTATTAGCATCGTTAAAATGAGGGACAAACTGGTATTTTCACACTCAAAAAGATAAAAACCAAAAAAAAACAAAAAGAAAGAAAAGCAATCGTTCTTGCTACACAGCACACACCACCAACCCCTACTCCCTGTTCATCTTCAATCTACAGCCAACGTCTGATTCACTCTCGTTGTAGCCTCAGAACCTGCTGTTGTTGGTCATTCTGCTGCGGTGAACCTACCTATGGTGAATCATGGCTTTAGAAGATCAAATCTACCTATAAGATTCTCCCAATTGGTTGCCACCATGTTCATACTCAATTGGGTTTTTGAATCCTAACCGTTTACCATAACCAAAATGGTTTATTTTTAATCACCACTGCCAGATTTTGTGTTTATTTGAAGTGGGTCTTGTGTAAAGTTCGGTAATTTGGTGATACCTACCAAGTGTTCGACGAAATTCCAACGAGGTTCGAATTATCAAATTGAGGGCTTTTGTAAGTTTTTGTTGTATGATTGCCTGACTCGATTAGTTTTTTTTTCTTAATAAAGTTTGGTTCAATATATTTTGTTAATATAGTTTGGTTTGATGAGTTTATTTAAAAAAGTTAGCTTCGGCTAGTTTTTTTAGTAAAGTAGTTTGGTTTGATTGGTTTTGTTAAAAAAATAGTTCGATTTGATTAGTTTTGTTGAAAAAGTAGTTCGGTATGATTAGATTTGTTAAAAAAGTAGTTCGGCTCGATTAGTTTATATTAAAAAAAACTAGTTCGGCTCGATTAGTTTTGTTAAAGTAGTTTGGTTCTATTAGTTTTGTTTAAATAGTATTTGGTTCAATTATTTTTGTTAAAAAAAAGTAGTTCAGTTCTATTAGTTTGATTAAAAAAATAGTTCGGTTCGATTAGATTTGTTAAAAAAGTAGTTCGGTTCCATTAGTATTGTTGAAATAGTATTTCGGTTCGATTAGTTTTGTTAAAAAATAGTCTGGTTTGATTGGTTTTGATAAAAAGTAGTTCGGTTCGATAGATTTTTTTTAAAGTAGTTCGGTTTGATCAATTTTTGTTAAAAAAACTAATTCGGCCCGGTTAGTTTTGTTAAAGAAGTAGTTTGGTTTTATTCGGTTTGTTTAAATAGTAGTTCGGTTTGATTATTTTGTTAAAAAAAGTAGTTCGGTTCGATAAGTTTGGTTAAAAAAGTAGTTTGGTTCGATTAGAACTGTTAAAAACCTAGTTAGGTTCCATTCGTTTTGTTGAAAAAGTAGTTTGGTTCAATTAGTTTTGCAAAAGTAGTTCGATTCGATTAGTTTTGTTGAAAAATTAGTTAGGTTTAATTAGATTTGTTAAAAAGTAGTTCGGCTCGATTAGTTTTTGTTAAAAAACTAGTTCGGCCCAATTAGTATTGTTAAAGAAGTAGTTTGGTTTGAATAGTTTTGTTTAAATAGTAGTTCGGTTCAATTATTTTTGTTAAAAAAAAGTCATTCGGTTCGATTCGTTTGGTTTAAAAAGTAGTTCGGTTCGATTTGATTTGTTAAAAAGGTAGTTCAATTCCATTAGTTTTGTTGAAATAGTATTTCGGTTCGATTAGTTTTGTTAAAAATAGTTCGTTTTGATTAGCTTGGTTAAAAAGGTAAATTCAATTTGATTAGTTTTGTTAAAAATGTTGTTTGGTTCTATTAGTATTTGTTAAAAAAACTAGCTCAACCAGATTAGTTTTGTTAAAGAAGTTGTTCGGCTCTATTAGTTTTATTTAAAAAGTAGTTTGCTTTGATTTGTTTTGTAAAAAAAATAGTTTGGATATAAATTTAAAACGAGGGACGTAAAGTGATACAACCACAAACCACATGGACTCATATGAATTTTATAAAATGGCATATTAGCAACTTCAGCTTTTATGTGGATGGAGACTTAACAACAGGGACTCATTCAGGTCATTTTTGAAATCATGGGGATTCAACCAGTTTATTTTTTTCGGGGACTCAATGTGCCTCCGTCCTCAAACCACATGAACGCAAACTGTAATTTTCTCTTTTAACAAATAATGGAAAAGGTTGAAATCTAAAAATGTACAACCTTGAAAAGTTCTATCATTTATGCAAACGATATATAAGTTTTCCCTTAAATAATCTAACTACTCAAATCGTTGATAAAAACAGTGATGTAACATCACTTGTACAAATGTAGAAATTGACTGTTTCAAGACAAGGCATGAAAAAGAATATGTTTAAACTAACCTTAAAAAATCTATAATATATATAAATGAAGCTCAAAAATACTACGAGTCGTGATGTGTGTTGGGTTTCTATGGATAATTTATACCTAGTTAACCATTTAACTAGTCACAATTAAGGCGGAAGCGTGATATTTACAAACTAAACATATCTATCCATATATATATATATATATATATATATATTACAAGATTATATGATATGTGTTCATGAACAACCTAGTTTATTCATGTCATAAGATTACCAATAATCTATATATTAGAAACCCGAGGCAAGGATCAAGTAATACGGAAAAACTAAACTATCAAAGCTTGTAAAACTTACATTCTTAAACCTTTAAGAGATGTAGTTGATGGTTGAAGAAGATGATGATGTTGATGCTAGACTTTCAAAGGAAAATCCTCAAACGGAATATACCCCGAGCCTCCAACACACACCGAGCTATGTTAGGGAGCTTGAACACCAAAAACCGAGACCCGAGCCTCTTCCTTTGTCTTGGCCCAAAACAAGAAGAAAGGAAAAGAGTTGTTTTGTTTTTTTTGGTTACTTGAAAGTATTTGATGATCTTTATCTTTATATCATCATTCAATCACATCCAACATGGTGTTAGGTGTTTTGGTCAAGTAACCCATTACCAAACCATACCAAATCCATGACAAGATATTGACCAAAATCATGGGGTGTGGGGCCCACCCAAAACCGGCCCCAAATATATTTATATATATATATTTTTTTTTATTTATTTTATACTTTATACTTTATAAAATATATAAACACCCCATCTTTTATAAACCATTTTATAAAAGAACACATAGTTAAATAATCATTCCAATAATAATTATTTGAATAAATAAATTAACCAATTAATTTATTTAACACTTTCAAGTAAGTATTCAGAAACCTGATTTTCTGAATGTATCGTGTTCTGTATTTGTCTCATAGATCTTATCTTAACAAATACATAATTGGTGTGTGTCTAACTCGTTATTGGGTATGACCCGACTTGGATCAAACACAACTAGCCACATTAACCTAATTATGTGTCTCGGGCATATGGTATTCCAACAATCTCCCAGTTGCACGTGACTCATAAGAAGTTAATGCTAATGGTGAATACCGCCTAACAACAGGTCACCACCCCTAGTGTGTTTGACTAAGTGCCATTCAATAACATCATCCCCTTCAAGTCCATACTTGATATGATATAGGTAAGTCTTATCATTATATCCCTTTGTTACTAGATGTCCTGTTAAATCGAAGAGACACAGAGTGATCATTCTCTCAATGATTTAACTTAACAGGCCTTAGACATCTAAACTCTCAACACATAAGAGGAACAAATTCCATCTTGACCGCATACATCCTCGTTGACATCTCATATGATATCTGAGCTCTTTCTTACACGTCATCGTGTTACTGAAATAACAAAGAAGAGAGTCAAGATATCAGACTTGATGAAAAACCAGATCCGATATGCATCTCAGGTCAAAGGACACAATGATACTCGCCTTTACTCAAGGATTACTTATGATCACTTGCACTAACTCCATGCAGTGATCCTTGAGAGCGGATCATGTCCAATATTTGTATCCCACAAATATCTATGAACCTTGGTGGCAAACCTATGCCCTATATTCATCACATGAATATCAACCAATCCGGGTTCATAATAGTCTTTCCTTCATACTTGTTCCCACAAGTATGATCTACTACGGACGTTTAGAACAACATAAGTCATTCATGGATTAAACATGCAAATATAGAACATAACTCATTGAATAATTAAAACATAATTAATTTTCATGAGATACCCATTACATTCGTTCTTATACAAACACTAAATACAGATTAAATCCACTCACTAGAATACCGAAGTCCTAATGCACAAACATGACCCTCATGCTTTGGCCTATCGAGGAGCTTCGTGAGTGGGTCCGCAATATTTTGATCGGTATGAACTTTATGAATACATATCTTTCTCTTTTCAACTTCATCCCTTATGTAGTTGAATCTGCGCTCAATGTGCCTCGTTTTCTGATGAGCACGAGGCTCCTTGATCTGTGCAATAGCACCTTCATTGTCACAGAATATTTCTAGGGGCTCCTGAATGGTAGAGATAATCCCTAGATCCATGATGAACTTTTTCATCCATGCAGCCTCTTGGGCTGCCATTGAAGCGGCGATGTACTCAGATTCTGTAGTGGATAACGCGACAACATCCTGCTTCGAACTCTTCCAAGAGACAGCGCCTCCATTCAAAATGAAGACATATCCCGACTGTGACCGAGAATCATCTCGGTCAGTTTGGAAACTCGCATCCACGTAACCCTTTACGACGAGTTCTTCCTCACCAGACCCATATATTAAAAACATATCCTTAGTCCTTCTAAGGTATTTTAATATATTCTTGACAGCCATCCAATGACTGTCACCTGGGTTGTGCTGGTATCTACTCGTTATGCTTAAAGCATACGAGACGTCCGGTCTAGTGCACATCATTGCATACATAATAGATCCTATTGCCGAAGCATAAGGAACATGCTTCATCCTATCCTGCTCTTCCTTAGAGCTAGGACTTTGGGATGAGCTTAACACGGTTCCTCTAGGAATAGGTACCAAACCTTTCTTAGAGTTTTCCATCCTGAACCTTTTCAGGATTTTATCAATGTATGCACTTTGATTGAGTCCGATCAATTTCCTTTGTCTATCCCTATAGACCTTTATTCCCAAGATATATGTCGCTTCTCCAAGATCCTTAATTGAGAAACGACTACTTAACCACGCTTTAACGTTTTCCATACTTGGTATATCATTTCCAAATAAAAGTATATCATCGACATACAAAATAAGGAACATGACTATACTCCCACTAGCCCATTTATACACACACGCCTCATCACCGTTTTGGACGAAACCAAACGCTTTGATTTCTTCATTAAAACGATGATTCCACATCCGTGATGCTTGTTTCAACCCGTAGATTGATTTCCTTAACTTACATACTTTGTCAGGATTAGATGAATCGACAAAACCTTCAGGCTGAACCATATGGACATCTTCCTCAAGATATCCATTAAGAAAAGCGGTCTTGACATCCATCTGCCATATCTCATAATCAAAATGAGCTGCAATGGCAAATAATATCCTGATCGACTTAAGCATCGCGACCGGCGAGAAGGTTTCATCATAATCAATCCCTTGAGTTTGTGTGAAACCTTTTGCTACAAGTCGTGCTTTGTAAGTATCTAGATTTCCATGCATATCGGTCTTCTTCTTGAAGACCCACTTACATCCAACCAGTTTGGAGTTAAGTGGACGATCAACCAATTCCCAAACTTGGTTATCGTGCATGGATTGCATCTCGGCGCTCATGGCTTCAAGCCACTTGTCACAATCAGGTTGTGACATAGCATCTTTGTAGGAGATCGGTTCATCCGAATCGACCAAGTAGCAATCATCCACGAGAAATCCATATTTCTTGGGAGGTCGACTAATCCTACTAGATCTGCGAGCAACGTGTGTATGATCAACCATTTGATCACCTTCAACATCCTCGTGTTGAAAACTAGTATCGACCAACTGTGTATCATCCAGTGATTCTTGAACCTCTTCAAGTTCCACTCTCTTTTCACTAGGTCCTTCCATAAGGAACTTAGTTTCTAAGAAGTATCCTTTGCGTGAAACAAACACCTTTTGTTCACTAGGATCATAGAATATATATCCTATATTATCCTTTGGGTATCCTATGAAGATACACCTGATGGATCGAGCCTCAAGCTTATTTGGGGTGTCACGTTTAACATAAACTATGCATCCCCATACCCTTAAATATGAAAAGGATGGAACCTTTCCATGCCACACTTCATAGGGTATTCGATCCACCTTTTTGGTCGGGGCCATATTCAAAATACGAGCCGCTGTAAGTAGCGCATATCCCCAAAATGATGGTGGTAGTGAGCTTCTTGCCATCATTGATCGAACCATGTCCAACAGTGTTCGATTCCTCCTCTCGGATACTCCGTTATGTTGAGGAGTACCAGGAGGAGTGAGCTGTGAAATAATTCCACAATCTCTAAGATGACTTTGAAAAGCATCACTTAGGTATTCGCCTCCTCTATCGGAGCGGAGTACCTTGATTGTTCGGTCGAGCTGATTTTGTACTTCATTTTGAAATTCCTTGAACATTTCAAAGGCTTCATGTTTGTGTTTCATTAGATACACATACCCATATCGACTAAAATCGTCGGTAAAGGTAATGAAGTACCTTTCACTATTCCTACTAGTGGGCTTGAGAGGTCCGCATACATCCGTATGTATGATACCTAACAAGTCCTTAGCCCTTTCATTTGTACCTTTAAAAGGTTCTTTGGTCATCTTGCCTTGAATACAAGATTCACACTCATCAAACGAACCTAACTCATTTGTTTTCAAAAGACCATTCTTTTGGAGAGTATTTACACGATTCTTGTTTATGTGTCCAAGACGACAATGCCAAATGTAGGAATCACTCAAATCCTTTTTGAGTCTTTTAGTGGAAGTTTGATATAATGAGCTATTTAAGGTATTGTCATGAACCAATTCATAAATACCGTTGTTTGGTACAGCTTTAAAATAAAAGATACCATTAGATGATACATGCATTTCTGATTTTACAAATTTAAAGTCAAAGTTACATTGTCTAAGAAGGTGCACAGAAATAATGTTCCTAGTCAAACTAGGAGCATACAAAACATTTCTCAAAACAACTTCCAAACCACTTGGAAGCGATAAAGTGAAGTCTCCTCTAGCGACCACGTGCACCCTTGCACCGTTGCCCATGAAAAGACTCACTTCGCCCTTCTTTAAGTCTTCATTCCTTTTGAACCCCTGCAACCAATTGCAAATATGAGTTCCACATCCGGTATCCAATACCCATGTGTTAGAAGAAATAAGATTTAGCTCAATATTAATCATAAAGACATTACCCGAGGCATGCCCCGCATTCCTCTTGTCTCTTAGCTCTTTTAGGTAGACCGGGCAATTGCGTTTCCAGTGTCCGGTCTCCCCACAACCAAAACAAGGATCATCCTTATGACCCCTCGGTTCCACAACCTTTTGTTTCTTTGCCATAACCGGTGATTTGCCCTTACCCTTAAGATGCACAGGAGGACCCTTTCTTTTTGCTACCTTAGCCTTAGGATTGGGTTGAGATCGATTCTTGGATCTACCTTCATTGATCGCAAACACGGGTAAAACTCTTTTACCCATGCTCGCCTCGGCTGTTTTAAGCATTGAGTGAAGTTCTCCAATGTTTTTGTCCCACCCGTTCATGTTATAATTTAACACGAAAGTGTCGAACCTTTTCGACAAAGAGTTAAGGATCAAATCCGTTGCTAACTCTTTTGAGATGGGACAATTGAGCTTGGCGAGGCGATCAATGTAAATTTTCATCTTAAGTACATAAGTTGAAACTGGTTGATTATCATCCATTCTACATGCATGCAAGGCTCGAACCGTTTCGAACCTTTCAACTCTTGATTGCTTAAGGAACATTTCCTTAAGTTGAGTAATCATGTCGTACGCATTATGGTTTTCGAAATCCTTTTGGATTTCGGGAACCATAGTCGCCAACATGAGGCATGACACTTGAATGGAATCTTCCGTGTGTTGGACCCAATTCATATATTCGACCTCACTTCCCTCTTCCGGTTCATTGGGGATAGGTGTTTCCAAAACATGATATAATTTTTCTTGTTTTAGAACAATCCTTAAATTTCGGAACCAATCCGAAAAGTTATTGTGGTTAAGACGGTCTTTAGCGAGAATAGATCGGAGAGATACATTTTGGACGTTAGGGATTATGTTGTCGTCGACGTGTGCGGCCATCTGCAGAATTTTAATTAAGTTCATTTTAGTGTTTTACCTTTTTAATTATTAATACCCTTTTATATATACCAAATATAATTAATAATTAAAATCTAGAATCCAACGATAAACCCGAATCCGGTTAGGTGACCTTTTTCCCATTGTCGGTTTATCAAGGTAGTTATTCATAACAATTGCAAACCCTTTTGCAACTTCTAGAGTTTATGGGACCGGTTCGAAATCATATTTCGTGTCGGCATGTTTATCCCATCAACACCTATTAGACCCCATGCTTGGGTGACCCTCTTCACATGGTTCTAATTTAAGTCGTCCTACTTGTATCAACTTGTAATATTAACATACAAACGGTTAGGTGACCTTTTTCCCATTTATATGCCAATATTACCTCAACATATTAATTTACTCTACGCGGTTAGGTGACCTTTTTCCCACTAAGAGCTTACTAATATGTTAAGCGTTAATACAAAAGGATGGTGTTTAACTTGTTATCCTTAATTTTAAAAGGGATTTTTAGTTTTAATAATTCTAGTTATAAAACTTTAAATCATGTTCTAACATGCATTTAGTAACATGATTATTTTGAAACCATTTTCAAAATTCTAATTTATAATAAAACCATTTTATTATGGGCGTGAGACGGCTAGTTAATAAATCCATTTTATTAAACTACGTGTCACGTAATTACCGATAATTATTAGAACCCGTTTTATGCTTTGTTAATTAATTCTATGTGACGAAGTTGATATCCTAATATCTAGCAACCACATAATCAAACAATCAATTAACAAGCATACACAATTATACTAGACACGAGCCACTAAGTTAGACCACACTTGTTAGCCGAAACAAGTGTGTGTCTTAGGTCCGATCCTAAGGGACACATGACACATGGATGTTGTAGCTCCCACTCGATCCCGCATCCAAATGCGTCAAGCATCTTCTTCAACCCCGTTGTGATCCATAGGGCTTGAACTTGGGCCTTAGCTTCCATAAGCTTCCATTTGGGCTTAATTGGTGGGCTTAGGTCCTTTTGGGCTTGAATCCCCTTAATGGGCTTGTGAGACCCATTATCACCATACCCGGCCCAATAAGGCCCAAACTTCCAATTTTGCAATCTTCTTTAAATTTACATAACAAATGTCCTAATACATTTTTCTATAAAATAAAGATATTACAAATAAACTATTTATTACACACCCATATGAATAAATAATTACAAAATTGCCCTTAATTAATTATTACAAACCGAAACTTTGAATAATTAATAACAATCACAACAAACATCCATTTGGTCTACGGCTCGGTCTAGTTTTAACAAACATAACCCGTTATGTCTTAGGAACCCGTTCCAAAACCCCTTGACCTTATCGGGCCTAGCCCAACCCATTTGGGCTTGACCCAATAACTTGATTATGGGCTTCGGCCCACATGTGCAAAACACATGGGCTTCGGCCCAATAAAAGTCTAATGGGCTTCGGCCCATTTAACCAAAATGGGCTTCGGCCCATTTAACTTTCTTCCCTCCTTTATTTTTCTTCTCGGTTAACCCATTAACCTAATGAAGTGGGCTTCGGCCCAATCACATCCGAATTGGGCTTCGGCCCATGAACTCGGTTTTATATTTTTTTTTTTTTTTTTTTTGAACAAAGCCAAAAATAATAACAAGATTAAATACAAAAAAATCATGCATGTTTATTTTTGTATAAAATCTTTCAAAGGGAAAAATATAAAACCGAAAACCCGAAGCTTAGTTTCCCGTATCCCGGCTCTTGATGCCATTTGTTGGGTTTCTATGGATAATTTATACCTAGTTAACCATTTAACTAGTCACAATTAAGGCGGAAGCGTGATATTTACAAACTAAACATATCTATCCATATATATATATATATATATATATTACAAGATTATATGATATGTGTTCATGAACAACCTAGTTTATTCATGTCATAAGATTACCAATAATCTATATATTAGAAACCCGAGGCAAGGATCAAGTAATACGGAAAAACTAAACTATCAAAGCTTGTAAAACTTACATTCTTAAACCTTTAAGAGATGTAGTTGATGGTTGAAGAAGATGATGATGTTGATGCTAGACTTTCAAAGGAAAATCCTCAAACGGAATATACCCCGAGCCTCCAACACACACCGAGCTATGTTAGGGAGCTTGAACACCAAAAACCGAGACCCGAGCCTCTTCCTTTGTCTTGGCCCAAAACAAGAAGAAAGGAAAAGAGTTGTTTTGTTTTTTTTGGTTACTTGAAAGTATTTGATGATCTTTATCTTTATATCATCATTCAATCACATCCAACATGGTGTTAGGTGTTTTGGTCAAGTAACCCATTACCAAACCATACCAAATCCATGACAAGATATTGACCAAAATCATGGGGTGTGGGGCCCACCCAAAACCGGCCCCAAATATATTTATATATATATTTTTTTTATTTATTTTATACTTTATACTTTATAAAATATATAAACACCCCATCTTTTATAAACCATTTTATAAAAGAACACATAGTTAAATAATCATTCCAATAATAATTATTTGAATAAATAAATTAACCAATTAATTTATTTAACACTTTCAAGTAAGTATTCAGAAACCTGATTTTCTGAATGTATCGTGTTCTGTATTTGTCTCATAGATCTTATCTTAACAAATACATAATTGGTGTGTGTCTAACTCGTTATTGGGTATGACCCGACTTGGATCAAACACAACTAGCCACATTAACCTAATTATGTGTCTCGGGCATATGGTATTCCAACAATGTGGTCGTTCCTTACTTTTATGGAAGCCATCATATTGCGTTATTGTTAAACTAGTTTGATCCTCCTGTGTTACGGGGGTTTATTCAAGCTTTTGTTTTAATCGTTTTGCTATTTTGTTATAATTTATTTTATTTTTTAACGTAGTTTAGTTTTAATTTATACATATATATTAGTTTGTTATTATATTTTTTAGCGTTTGAGTTTTTTCAATTGACATATGTAGGTTTTTTAGAGTTTTAACGAACAAACATAAACGGACACAAGCATGTTGATTTTTTATATGAACAAACATGAACACAAATATTTGTCTAATGAAAAAATGGATGTTAATGTAGTTGACAATGGTGGGTAGTATCGTAAATTAACCGGCGATGAAGATGATATATAAACTAGCAACAGAAAACATGTAAAGAAGATAAATTAAATTAGGGTTCAATGATAGTGTTTACAAAAAATGAGATCTTATAACTCATTTGAGGGCTATTAGGGTTTGGTAAGACCCATAACCCGTGTAAATTATTCTTTGATGATTAAGGAGTTATTTCACAAATAAATGAAATGTTATAACCCATTTAGGAGTTATTCGGGTTTGGTGAAACCAATGATCCGCAAAAATTATTGTTTGATTATGAAAAAGTTTCATAATTATATGAGATGTTATAACCCATTTAAAAAATATTCGGGTTTGGTAAGACCCATACACATGAATTCGGGCCAAATGCATGAGAAATCTCCATTTAGAATTCAAGCAATCTGGTGGCTCTATAGAATGTGGGGAACAACCTGAGAGCGACACATAGGATTTCATGGTAGACAATTATATAGATAGTTAGATGGATGTTTCTCATGCATTTGACCCGAATTCACTACCAAACCCAGATATTCCATAAATAGGTTATAACATCTCATTATATTAAAAATCAATCTCACCAAATTATTGATGTGAAAATCTATAAAATAAGAATATATTAAAAATTATTATATGATTTTTTTAAAAAAAAGATATTATGTATAATTAGAAAAAAATTTATAGTAAAAAAATAAGCGGGTCTTGGGTTTCACCAAACTCATATACCTTTTAAATCGGGTTATAACATCTTAGTTATTTGTGAAACCCTTTTATCATCGAATTTTAAGTATATTATTAATTTTCTTGTTAAAAACTAATAATGTAAAAAAAACTCCCGTAATGGTTTTCAAACTAGTATTTACATAAACTAGTATTTATGTAAATGTAAACATATACTTATCATCTTAATATTAAACAAAAACGCAATGGTTTTCAAACAAATTTAGGTAAGCAAACGTGTGGAATAAAGTTTGTATCAATAAAAACAAACAATGGAATCGGCATACTCTTGAAACTTGCAAATAACCATCTAAAAATTTAATTCCTTAAATTTGCATAATACCATAATTAAGTAAATTAACATCCCTAATCAAATACATTATTACTATCCCACCACTAATTACTCAAAGCCATAACGCTCCAGCCTCTTTCAGAAGTGGAACCAACGTCCCATTAATATGCGAACCCATGACTCGATCCATGGAACCCACCAACTTGCCACCAATAAACACCACCGGCACCGTGGTGGAGCTGCCCATACGCCTAACCAAAGCCCTCTCAATCTCTCGTCCTCTAACCGGGTCCTCATCGAGCTCGTACACCGTCGGGTTCACACCCATGCCCGAAAACAGGCTCTTGACCGTGTAACACATACAACATGTGCTCAAGCTGAATATTACTACAGCACTTTGTGAAGCCAGTTTTGCAACACGGTCTAGTGGGTCGACAGATACGGTCGGGTGGTACTGTCGTGTTAGTGGCATGAAGTTGTAGTAGTATCCGGTGGTGTTGCGGTTGCTCATCCATGAGTCGGTTGCGGTTGGTGCTTGATATTGCATTGTGTGGATTTTGTATATATATTTTTAGGTGTGACGAGTGGGTGATTTATTATTATTATTATTATTATTATTATTATTATTATTATGTGATGTTTGAGAGAATGAAATGATAAGGGTGATGATGGTGGTGGTGGTTTATATAGGGATTGACTGGCTGGTTGTAGAGAATGAGACACTGGTGGGGATTGGGGAACATAAATCTCGTCTTTCAATAAAGTATCTAAATTAATTATTATTATATAACAAAATATTATTATATTAGGGTGTACTATCTTTCTTATTATTTTCAGAGTGGATGTGTTCATCCTTCTAGTAAATTGATCACTGTATACTAATCTTTGGTCAAAGTAAGAAAAAGATGTTACATGGGTTATTCTTACAGTATTATATTGTTGGTGATTAAGAAAACAATCAATGACGTTATTTTCTCTAATAAAAAAAAAATCGGCTAGCTTTTCTATAGTTGTGGAAGACATATAATCGTTAGGATATCTTTGAATTAACAACCGTTTATTTAAGAAAATTCTTGTATGGAAAGATTTGTGTAGTTTTTTTTTGTAATTTTTTGTCCATTTGTTGTTTGTTTTTCTAGCGTCTCACTAGTTGTTGTATTAATGAAAATTGTCGTTCCAAAATAATAATAATAGTAATCATGCTATAATTAAGTCATGATCTATCCGAGACAGAAAAAAGAAGTTGTTAAAGTTGATATTGATGATTGCTTATTGGTATATTTAGTGGGCAAGGAATGATAAAATCTTCAGCAACGGATGATCTTTATTCCAAAAATCCTTGACGATATAACGTTTTCAGCTTTCTTTTAGAATAGGAATATTGGAGCTAGATTTTTTCACTCTAGACTGGTAGGACTGGTGCAATTTTGATCTTAAATTAAGGCTATGTGTAGTGAACGAGGTTTCTGGGCGAATTTGGGCGAAAATGGGCGCCAACACCGCCCCCTTGGGCGAAAAGGTGGGTGGTGCGGGGTATTTATCGCCGGCTTTGGTTTGTATATATATTAATATTATATATGTTTGTGAGTGTGATATATATATATATACACACACATATATATATTTATAGGGGCTACAACACCATTACACCTCAAAAACAAAAACCTACTCTTTGTTGATTGGACGCCACATGGCGCAAAACGCCCCAATTTGTAGCTCCTCCACTACACATAGCCTAAATATTTTTGTAATTTTTTTTAGTGTCTTGATAGTCTTTATATATATTCTGTGTTCAAAAGAAAATAAAATTCAAAATAACTGAACATATTTCACCCCTTTTTCCTTTTATTTGTTGCACTTGTTTTTCATTTGTCAAATCAATAATATTCTCTCCAATTTAACCAAAAAGAAAAAATAAACATTTTAATGTTTGACAAATTAGAGAATAGTATTGATTTGTCAAATGAAAAACAAGTGCAACAAATCAAAGGAAAAATAAGTGAAATATGTTTAGCATCATAGTTGTAACTTTTTTCTTTTGAACACGGAATATATATAAAGACTATCCGAAAAATTTTTAAAGTAAACAACCTCTAGATGAAATAAGAGTATTGAAACTGAAAATGACCAGGGGTATTTTAGGGTTTTAAACGTATATAGTAGGGAGAATGTGAGTGGGACAAAAGAACAAAATGATAGGGGTAGGAGTATCTGAATATTCACAAATGTTTGATAACAAGGAGGCAAAATAGTTTAGACTGTACAAAGTTGGTGGCTACGTTACTTTTTCCGCATGTTTAAAAAGACATAAATAAACGTATAGATGTATGGATATTTAGGCGGCTGCGTATGTCCTTGCTGTCGGGTTTTTTATTTGTACTATTTTGCATGCCATCAAAACGTGCAATAACAATGCCTGTCATGGGTCTCATTTTCTGTTCGTAAAGACGTAAACTACGTACACTTCAATTTTATTTGTAATTTAAGTTTTAAGAGTATGTTAATAATCTTGATTATACTGTTTATACATGTTAATAAGGTTATGAATACAAATTTCAGGAAACAAAATAAATTTATCTTTGGAAAAAAAGAATATAGCTTTGAAAAACATGTTCGAGCCATTCAAATTATCACATAAAACAATATTTTTCTAATATTTAGAGAATGGGTGCATATATAGGTAAAACCTCTCAAACAAGATATATAATACAAAGGAAAAAGTATACTGTATTTATTGATGTTGTTCTTTTACAAAGAAAGACAATTACAATTAATATGTGAAGCTTTAGCTAACAATGGAAAGACAATAATAATAAAAAATTATTTGA
Source organism: Bidens hawaiensis (assembly GCF_021521415.1). Taxonomy (NCBI): domain Eukaryota; kingdom Viridiplantae; phylum Streptophyta; class Magnoliopsida; order Asterales; family Asteraceae; genus Bidens; species Bidens hawaiensis. The sequence goes on from NW_027496709.1 coordinate 20,349, forward strand.
ATCCTTGATTCACTCTATCCAACGGCTCTATATTGTTGTTAATGAGTTGTTATCCAAAGAAGGAGAGGATGTTGACATGGATCATCCACTTATTTTATTTTCTAACACTCTTCTCTCAAGTTGAGTAGTAGGAATGTAGGATCTTCAATACTCAACTTGACAAGAAACTCGCTAGATATCTTTCTGTTCACATCCTTTGTCAATATATCTGCTAGTTGGTCTTCTGATCGGACAAATGTTAGTTCTATAACCCTTACTTTGAGCTTTTCTTTGATGATGTGTCTGTCTACCTCCATATGTTTTGTACGATTGTGTTGAACTAGATTTCTCAAATCTGTATTGCGGCTTTGTTGTCACATATGATCTTATTGGCTTTGATTGGGAGAAAACCAATTTTTGTCATAAGTTTACGTATCCATAGAACTTCTGCCACGCCCCGTGCTATTCCTCCGAATTCGGTTTCAGCACTAGACAATGCTACTACTTTCTGTTTTTTGCTTCTCCATGTGACGAGATTTCCACCAACTAGGGTGAAGTACCCTGCTGTTGATCTTCCATCATCTTTGTCTCCCACCCAGTCTACATCAGTATACAATTGGACCTTTAGAGGTGTTTATTTGGTTGAAAGAGAACCCCTGGCCTACTGTTCCTTTGAGATAACTGATAATCCGCATTACAACCTCCATGTGGGAAACTTGAGGGTTGTGCATGAATTTGCTGACAACTCCAACTGCATATGCAATATTTGGATGAGTATGTGCGAGGTAATTTAGTTTGTGTACCATGCATTGATATCTTTCTTTGTTTGTCAATTCTATTTTATCTTCCATATGGAGCTTATGATTGACTCTCATTGGGGGTGTCGGTTGGCTTGCAATCAATCATTCTGGTTTGGGCAAGTGTCACACCCCGACCAAAGGCGGTGGAACATGTCGGGGTACAACGGATTGCTCAAGAACACTATGACACTATTAAGTGACAATATTTAAACAACTCATTTAAATTCATAATATCATAAATAACACAACATTGTTCATACAAATAACCGAATAAATAGTCAGTCAAATAAATTGTTCATTTATGTCTAATAACCTAAACGGTCACAAGATAATAGTTCTTCAAGTCTCCAAATCAACCAAGTAATAAACCTGTAATATTGCATAAAATAAACCTTCTCAACACGAATGTTGGTGATCAATTTTCATAGTTTTGAACAATAAGTATATAATAGATGAAATCCACAACTCGTATATGGAAAAAAATAATAGCAACAATTTAGATATGCAAATAGTAAATAGTTTGAGACACCTTTCTATATGATAACAACCAAATATACTCGGATAATAGTTGCCCTATGCTACTAGCAATTAAGCTAAAGTAGTTAAGGGAGCGTATGATCATACTTAATAGTTTCATAGAGGCCAAACCGCCTAAAGCAATAAACATATAACATGTATTCATGTAAAGCATATAACACCAAATCACATTTATTTTAGTAACATATACTAAAGAGTTTGTTGTTTGAGACACAAATATAAATCATTTGAATTTGAATAAGTATACAATGTCACCCCCAAAACGTAAGATGGAAAACGAGGGATGAAAAAGTACTCAGATGAAATAAATAACTTGAAGGGTTGCTTGTGATAAACTGGGATAATAAGTTCAACGAGTGAGGTTTAGGCTTAAAGGGGTTTCAGTTTAGAAGATGGTTTGAAATACTTTAAAGTAAAATAAAATGACAAGTTAAATAATTAAACAAAGTTTGAGGTTTAAAACGTAAATATTTAAGAACTTTAAGTAACGGTTTTTGAAAAGTAAGTTTGCTCGAAACGGGTCTCGGTATTCTACTCATTTGTTTTACTTAACCTTTGTTAAGTAAATATGTGAGGATTGGTTTAATGCAATAGTTCATGACCCCTTGTTAGATATACTAAAACGAGATTTTAACGAGTGTTCGATTAGTCGGTTCGGGTCTTGATAAATAGTCAAGTCCGAACCCGACATTCCAGAGTGATAAATATCATGAGATAAATTATTTAAAACAAAGACTTAACTAATGTTAGAAGTTCTATTAAAGGGGAAACTCTAAACATCATCGTTAAGCGAGTGTTCGGTTTTATTGGTCCAAGCTTGTTATAAGACCAAGTTGGATTCGACATACCAAGTACTTTAAGAAAACATTTATAATTAGTTTGTAAAATATCTCGAAGAAAATATGAGGTTCGGTGGCCCGAAACATAACTAGTGTGTTTCAAGCGAGTAAACCCAGTTTGGTTCGGTTTTTTTGGTTTAGTTGGTCCAAGACTTGATATATGACCAAGTTTGGGTCCAACAAATCCATACTAAAGTAACAAATACAAAATTGTAAATAAAATAACTTAAACACATAAATCTTTCATAAAACTTGTTTTAAAACAATTAAATAACAAGTGAAACAAGACTTCGGTTTCGGTTCGGTCCTTGACTCGGAATGAAATCGAGGATTGTTGCCACATACCCAATACCATGGAACTCATCAAGTAACTTTTGAAATTATAATATTCCAATCTTACATGTAACACATAATTAAATCATTTTAAATATATAAAGCATTTAAACGAGAAACTTGATGTGCTTAAAGTAGTCAGATAATTATTAACTAAAATTATACTAATCTAGACACTAAGTAATACTCTAGACCCTTAAACTTAACTTAAACTACTAACCGGAAAGTGAACCGGTCGACTCTAGTACAACTAAGTAAGTCCGGAAATCGAACCCACAAGACTCTTTAAATTACGAAATTAGCAAACAAGACTTAACTACAAGACACGACTATTTATTAATAATATTTAAGGTGGAATTTAAAACTAATAATTAAGACTTAATAATAATTAACTAATGATTACTTTAATTAATTAATAATAAACTAAATTAAACCTAATCCTAATTAATATAATAATAATAATAATAAGACATAATCATTACCTTAAACTTAATTAATTAATTGAACTTAAACCTTAACCCTAATTATTTTAAACTAATAAACAATTTAGAAAACTTTGATTAATTCAGATGATGAAGATAACTACCTAGGCTAGAATCCCAAAAGTTACGGTTATTAATTAAATGGAAAACTCACGTTATGGAACTAGGATCATAAAATAGACCCTTGATAGAAAACCCGAACAGGACCTTGAACTTCAAGAAGACGCCTATGGATTTCTCACAAGTTTTAAGACTCACCAGTTTTATATTAAACTTCCTTACGGTTATTTAATCGCTTATGTCTAAGTATCTTTTATGACGAAAACCTACCTTACAGCGCGGAATTCAAAGATAGCAAAGCAAACTCAATTAACTTAATAGACTAAGCTGACAATCAAACCTAGACGGACTCCTTACGAAGAACTAAATCTAGCAATCCCGACAAGCAAAGATCTATTAATAGCCTATCACCTTATAGCTTTTTAGACTAGCAACTCACTTGTATCTGTTTACTTGATTTTATTGTTTATATGATCTTATTCGAATTCAATCACAAACTAGTCAAGAACGCACAGTAAATGACCTAACAAAACCCTATCCTATGAAACAATCAACAAGGGCAATGTGAAACAATAAATTCAAGTAAACAAAACCAAGCAATCAAACGCATCAATTAAATCAAACTCAACCGTTTACTTAGAACATAGAATCCATAACGAAACGAAATCCAAATAAAATCAAACCGAACTAAGGTTCATCACGACCTAGGTAGTTTATGAAATTTAGCCTAGCATCATAAAGTCTAAATCAAACAAAACGAATAATAATGAAAACATAGTAAAATAATAAAGAACGAAAGATTAAAGGCGATAAAACCCGTATTCTTCGATCTTAAACGTCTAGCTCTTCACCGGATGTTCTCTTGCCTTCAAAATCACCAAGAAACTCGAAAGTATGCTCCAAGGTCTCCCAAATTCGGCTGGTGGCTTTCAGGTTATGTCAGGTTTAAGTTAAAGGTGTTTAAATACCCAAAACAAGGCCCGACATTAAGCAAAAACGAAATAAAAACCCATCAGACAGGGTATAGGGGATCCCTCCGCGTGGCGTGACGTGCTTTTCCATGGGGGCCGGTCTGACCGGTTCTCTGTTCTAACTCCTTCCTGACGCGTTCCGGATCTCCGTTTCGGCTCGTTTTAGCTCGTTTTTCTCCCTTTTTAATCACAATCAAATCCCGGAACCTACGACACACAAAAATGTTAGTAGTATACAAATCTTGACTAAAAACGAACAAAAAAAATTAAAATACTAATTAAAATATACACGGGAAATATAAATATTTAGCATTATATCAATCTCAAAGAAAATATGAGGTTCGGTGGCCCGAAACACAACTAGTGTGTTTCAAGCGAGTAAACCCAGTTTGGTTCGGTTTTTTTTGGTTTAGTTGGTCCAAGACTTGATATATGACCAAGTTTGGGTCCAACAAATCCATACTAAAGTAACAAATACAAAATTGTAAATAAAATAACTAAAACACATAAATCTTTCATAAAACTTGTTTTAAAACAATTAAATAACAAGTTAAACGAGACTTCGGTTTCGGTTCGGTCCTTGACTCGGAATGAAACCGAGTATGGTTGCCACATACCCAATACCATGGAACTCATCAAGTAACTTTTGAAATTATAATATACAAATCTTACATGTAACACATAATTACATCATTTTAAATATATAAAGCATTTAAACGAGAGTTCGGTCTTGGTTCGGTCCTTGACTCGAAATAAGATCGAGGATGGTTGTCATATACCCAATACCATGGAACTCATTATAATAAACTTAGAAATGATAGTACACAAGTCTTACATACAACATGTTAAAATAAAGTGTTTAAACAAAAGTTCGGTTTTGGTTCGGTTCTTGACTCGGGATGAAACCGAAGATGGTGACCACATACACAAATACCATTGAACTATTAAAATGATTTGGAAACTAAAATAATTAAGAACTAAACAATATTAAAAACCTTAAACAAAACTAAAGTATAAATTAAAGTGTTTAACAAGGATTGTAATAATCCTCCATGTAGCCTTGCCTTGTAAGCATTTCAGCTCAACCGACCATGACCGGAGAAGTGAAAGCCGAAGGAAACAAGGGGTATATATTATATGGGTCATGCTATGCATACACCAGCCTCCTGGTGTGGGAATAAGGCTATACGGCTCGTATAGGGCCTATATGAGTCGTATAGCCCTAAGTTATTGACCTGCGTACGAACGTGTCAGTGTGTCAGCTTTTTGCAGTCTATATGAGCCAAATAGACCCTATACGAGCCTTATAGATTATCCAACTCGTATAGCCTACATAATTCGTCTGACCTACACGACCCATATAGGGTCTATACGACTCATATAGACAGCATGTAAGCATGTACTTTGACCAGAGATTTTTAATTACTTTTCTGGTCTATACGACTCATATAGGTGGTATACGACCCGTATAGACCAGGTATCAGATTTTCTTTCTCAAACCATGTAAGATTTGTGTGTTGCTTTGTAAGATAATACCAAAAGTTGTATGTCTTATTGTAGCATTTGGGTATAAGCCTAAAATATGATAGATTTGTCTGATGATTTTTGATTTTCTATACAAAGTTGTTTGACTAATTGTAATATTGGGATTTAATAATCTAGTGAATATAATATAAAGAGGTGTTTTAAGTTTTTCAATTTTTATCATTCTTGTTCTTTCTTAGTCTTTTTTCTCATATTATCTATATCATGTTTTAGTTTTTGTAAGTTTTAAACGAACGAAGTTTTTCACATCGATGTTTGACAATAATTATGAAGAAAGTAATTTTAGTGGAAATTATGGAGTTGCCGGTGATGAAAATTGTGAAGCTACCGATGGTGAAAATTATGAAGTTACTGGTGGTGAAAATTCAAGCAACATGTCCATTTTTTCAACCGATAAGGTAAAATCCTAAAGTATTCTTTTCTAACTATATTTTCAATCGTATACATTACCTTTGCTAACAAATAATTTTCATTACAGATATTTATATCTCTTGATGAATTGAAGAAATGAGCTCAAAAAATTGGTCGGGAGAACGGTGTGGTCATAGTCACCGAACGAACGAAGAACAACGCCGCGGGGGATGTGATAAAAATATTCCTTATGTGTGATCGCGGTGGAGTATACAAGTCAACCGCGAAAGATAGACGTTCGGGTACAAGAAAAACTAATTTTCCGTTTCAATTAGTTGGAAAATACCACAATGAATACAACAGTTGGGCATTACGGGTGAGCCATGGCGACCACAACCATGAACTCGCTCAACATATGGAGGGTCATCCATATGCTATGAGGTTGACTGAAGATCAAAAAACTACGGTGAGAAACATGTATCGAAATAAATTAGTGCCACGTGACATTTAAGTTTTATACAGGGGGAAGACGAGACAAATGCGTCCTCGCTCCGAACCGTGCATAACGAGACATATAAGGTACGTAAGGAGATATTCCAAGGCGAAAGTCACATAGAGGTTCTTTTCCGACTTTTGGGTGATAAAGGTTACACCCACGATTTTCGTAAAAGTTCATCCACCAATGCCATGGAGGATTTATTCTTTATGTATCTTACGTTCCCTCACGTGTTGATTATTGACACGACGTACAACACAAACGAATACAAGTTGTCGCTTGTACAAATCGTTGGTGTAACTTCAACCGGCAAGACGATTACGATTGCGTTGTCTTTTATATCGAAAGAGACGGAGGATAACTTTACATGGGTGTTAACAAGGCTTAAGTCGATGTTACACAAGTCCATGATGCCACGTGTGATATTGACAGATAGGGATCTTGCGTTGATGAATGCTTGTAATGTTGTATTCCCGGATGCAGCAAAATTGCTATGCAGATGGCACATATCTCAGAACGTTAAAAAGCATTGAAAGCAAAGTTTTGTCCGGGGTAATAAAAGCTGGGAATATTTTGAAGAACTATGGAGCTCGTTAATTCATTCTCCCACGCTAGATGCATACGAGTACAATTACAAGCGACTTCATGACGGATTAACCGGCAAGCATAAAAGTAACTTTTTTTTCTCTCAACTTCGTTGTTATATATACGTTTGATGGTATATTTGTTTATGTACTCATGTTCTTTTTTTTACATATTTAGGAGTATTTGATTACGTGAACACAACATGGCTTGTTAAGTACAAAGAGATGTTTGTGTATGCATGGACCGATCAAGTTCTCCACTTCGGGAATGGTACAACCAACAGGGTTGAGAGCGCGCATGCTCTTCTCAAGAAACACTTACTGCAAAGTATATGCTTGAAAAATTTGTGGGTGTTATCGATCAGATCGTGAAGTTGCAGCAAAAAACCATAAAGGGAACATTTGAAGATAGTCGTAACAAAAAGATGAATGACCACGACATCCCACTATTCAAGGAGTTATGAGGTAACGTGCCAATTTTAACCCTAGATTTATTAGTTAAAAAGCTTAAACGCATGAACAGAATCATTAAGCATGGGTATGGGTGCGAATGTCATATTCGCACTAGTTGTTCATTGCCATGTGCATGTATGCTTTCTAACTATTTGACTGCATACGAAACCATTCCATTAGATTCAATTGATATCTTTTGGAAGAAGTTGGATTTTAATCCGTTATATATTGAACAAAAGGAAGATATTAATTGTGAAAGCGCCGTAGAAGCATTCAAACAAGAGTTTGAGAAACAATCTGATGGTGGTAAAAGAAGCATGTTATCAAGGTTCTGGTCATTTATCAAGCCAGCCTCATCAAATCTTCAAGTACCAATTGTTCAAAAAAATACCCATGGGCATCCAAAATCAAAGGATATAAAAAAGAAGAGCAAACATGAGCCCCCTCTTAAACGTAGTAATTCAACGACCTTAACGTTAAGAGATGAAGATGATGATTTTCTATCCTCACAGTTAGAGCCTTCAAGACAAAGTTTGTTTGTGGGTAGCCAACAAGGTAGACAAAATTCTCATGTTTCGGGTCATTACTATCACCGTTATTTGGATCATGTTCACCCCATTGTTCGTCCGTTTGTTACACATATACAAGATGTGGCTTCTGACGGAAACTGTCGATATCGGTCAACGGCTGTTGCTCTCGGTTATAATGAAGATAAGTGGAAGTGGGTACGGAGTGAACTACTTGCAGAGTTGAAACACAATGAAGCACAATATAAGAATTTCTTTGGGGATGACACTTTTTCTAAGGTTCTTCATGGGCTATATTGGTTTGAATCGGGTTTTGCACCGAAACAACACTGGATAATGATGCCGGCCATGGGTTTTTTGATTGCAGGTAGGTTTGGGGTTATTGTTCACTCATTGTCAGTTGAAAATAGTTCAACAATTTTCCCCTTGTTTTATGGCCCACACCATATACACAGCACGGTACCATTGCCCTTCAACATGTCAATGATAATCATTTTGTGGTTGTTCAGTTGTCAGGGATATACCCGATGCCACCGATTAATAGTGAGTGGCAACATTTGAAAGATGATCAGGCAAAAGGATGGGAAGATTTGTATAAGTTACGCCTGAAAATGTATAGTGATTAGCTAATACGTTATAAACGCCCCGTTGATTTTGTACCACTAGAGTAGTCATGTATTTCTCCAGTTTCCCCGTGACACCGAAGAACGTGATAAACTTTTTAGGTTTCTTCGTATGTCTTCTGTTGATCCTCGCACTATTGAGTGGCCTTTCTTGGAGGAAGTGGCTCAAAAAAGCCATGTTGAGGATATTATCGGGGTAAACACTCCTTGGAGGTGCTTGTTTGATGTCGGTAACGCAATCGAGTATCGAGAAATAACACTAGAGTTCTTATCCACTTTCAATTTTAATCCATTGCCGATCGAGTCGATTCATACCGATGTTGCTGTATCCTTTTGGTTATGCGGTAGGGTGTTTGACCTTACTCTACCACGGTTTGCGGTTGCACTTTGGTTCTACACTGAAGAGGAGATGATGACTGATTAATTCTTGGATGCTCGTACAGAGGCTACCCTAGCAGAGTTGTCTGGTTGGTGGCCTCAGATGGGCGATGGGGAATATGGTTCAAAGGCTAGGGCTAGTGCTTTGAGAGACCCGGTGCACCGATATCTCCATAAGGTTATTGCGTATACGATTGCCGGGTGGGGGGGGGTGGCCAAGAGTGGGTCACGCAGACCGATCTGTTCTTCTTGCATTCTCTTTTTGCACATGCTAGGTGCAACCTAGCGCATTGCATTGCCTCATACTTTGCTACCAGATACCAGTTTAGGGAGGAGTCCTCGATTGCGTGCAGCGCCTATGTCACGACCCTTGCTATGGGGCTCAATTGTTTTCAGAATCGAATCAAGCGTTCTATGACAGAAAAACACGAGCATAATCCGATCGGTGAGCATACATGTGGGCTGATGAAGATCACTAAAAAGGTTGGGAGGCAGACTCGTTTCATTGCGGTGAGAGAGCCACAGCCAGAGCCAGATGCAGAGCCAAAGCCAGAGCTAGAGCCAGAGCTCGAGCACCCGGTGCCACGCCATCATATGATTAAACCAGTGCCGCCAATCCCAGTACATGTGGATGATACGTTACGTGAGCTTGTTGCTACCACTCGCCGTATAGACGCTAGGGTCGCATGGATGATAGATTGGATGATTACGCAGGCGAGCGAGGAGGTCGGGTATAGTTGGTTCACCGCCGCTAGAGGCACATGAGGCCCCACCACAGTAGTCGTTATTTTATCATAAGGTGTTTAGATGTTAATGTATTTTGAACTTGTAGTCATTATTTTATCATCGGGTGTTTAGATGTTGATGTATTTTGAACTTTATGTTTTGGACCTTTTGTTTTGGATATTATGTTTTGGTCCTTATGATTACATGTTTGTTTGGTTGCTTAGTTAATTATCGCGTATGGATTATTATAATTTTGCTTATTTATGTTTAAAAATTTTTTATTTTACAAGCGCAATCAATTAGAGTAAAAATATGATGATAAGGTATTTAAATACGTTAAATAATGCGTCACCCGACAACTTCTATTTCATTTGTCATGTGTCTATAAGGCATTAAAGTATAATATTATAAATTATAAATACTATATTTCAAAAGCTGAGTTAACACGAGCCAAAACATCTACACTAACAAATAAAACTAAAAAGTCGTTACCCCGAAACGCTCATGTTGTACGTAGGTTGTTATGTATAGTTTTATTTTGTAATCAAATTGGGTGTATTGTTAATATTTTGTAATTTTAAAATTGAAAAAAAAATCTATACAAGTCAAATAGACCCTATACGAATCATATAGCCCTATACGAGCCGTATAGGGCCTATACGATACAAAAGAATAAAACCTGACACTTCTGCTTGAAAAGGACTTGATTATGCACCTATACGAGCCGTATAGAGCCTATACGACTCGTATAGGCCACCCTGGTGTATGAATAACCAACATGGTGTATGAATAACCCAAGCCTATTATATATATGTTGTAATAGCAATATTTAATTATATAGAGTTAGTTAGAAACAAAGAATGGTTCTTGTTTGACTCTTAGAAGTCAAACAAGAAAGAACTTGAAGGTTGAAGCTTAGAAATTTGTTTGAGAGAGTTTGATGTGAAAGAGTAGGTTCAAATGAGTGGTGTGGCTTGTTTTTATGAAGAATAAGGTGTTAGGGTTATCCATAAGGTTGCTTTAGAGAATTCTAAGCTTTCTCATTGGTTTAAAGGGTCTAACATATGTTATAACAAGCCAAAAACGAACTAGTTGCTGCAGGGCTCCTTAGCGCGGCGCTAAGGTCTCAGCCCTTGACCTTAGCGTGACACTAAGGCCGCGGAGGGAAAAATCTGATTTTTTTGGCAGTTTTAGTCCCTGAAGTTCGTTTTGAGCGTTTTAGGGGCATTTTAAGGGTTATAAAAGATGTTTTTGAGATCCTACAACCATAAAACAAATATGTAACATAAAATTCATCATTTTTATATTACTGAAAGGTTTGGGATACAAAACGGGTCAGTTTTCATTATAAAAACAAATACAAGATGACCCGAAATTGACGAATGTCACAGCAAGATTGTCAAAAATGTATTTCTTTAGGCATATAAAGATCCCTTTCTTGGATCTTAGTACCTCAATTCCAAGAAATTAGTTAAGTCTTACCAAGTCCTTCATTTCAAATCATGTGAACAGGCTTGCCTTCAACTTTCTCATTTCTTCTTCATCGTTTCATTCAATGATCATATCATCAACATATATGATTAAACAAGTTACATGGTTACCTATGTTTTTAAGGAATAGTGTATGATCAAAATTGCCTTGTCGAAAACCATATTCCTTCATTGCTAAAGTGAATATGTCGAACCAAGCTCTAGGAGATTGCTTAAGACCATAGATAGTTCTCTTTAAACGACACACTTCCTTTGCTTTGAAAATTTTTGTGAACCTAGGTGGAGCTATCATATAGACTTCTTCTTTTAATTCTCTATGAAGAAAAGCATTCTTAACATCAAACCGATGAAGTGTCCATCCTTTATTAGCAGCGATCAAAAATAGGACCCTGATTGTGTTAATTTGACTTATCAAGGAGAGAGTTTCTTGGTAGTCAATCCCATATGTTTGGGTGTATCCTTTAGCCACCAACCATGCTTTGTATCTTTTAATGGGTGGTTTGTATTTAATCGTGAAGACCCATCGACATCCTACTGGTATCTTTCCTAGTGGATGATTACACTTTTCCAACATATCGTTTTTTACCAATGCCTTCATCTCTTCTTCCATAGCATCCTTCCAGTTTTTTGATTTAAGGTTTGTTCCACAGAGTTTGAAATTTGTTCAACGTATAAGGAATTGTTAAAAGCTTTGGATTCTTGGGATATGCTTGCCCTACAACTATGTTTTCTATTGGGTATTTGGAGGATTTGGATTGTTTTTCTAGAGAGTATCTTTTTACAAGTATTCCTCTGTTGACTCTTGGTGGGAGGACATATATCTCGATTGATTCTTCTTGTATTATTTCTTCTTGTATAGGTTTTTCTTATTCCTCATGTACTGTTCTTTGCACTATTTGTTCTTCTTCTACCTCATGGTTGTTAGATAAGTCAACATTTTCTTGAGTTATATTTTCAAGTATTTGAGAATTACTTACTCTGGATGTAAGGCAGGGACCATTTGGGTCTGGAACAGTGATTGATGACCCAATGTGTTGTTGTAAAGTCGGTGACTCATCTTCAGTACTATGATTAATTTCTTCAGAAATTGAGGCTCATTTTGGAACCCATTTTAACTATATATGTCATGCTCTTTCTCCCCCTCACTTTTGTGTTGGGAGGTATAATAGAACTCTATTTCAAGAAAGTCACACTTCATGGTAGTGTATATGTGACGTTTTGTTGGGCTATAACATCGGTACCCCTTTTGGTTAACCCCGTAGCCTACGAAAACAAATTTTTCAACATATGGGTCAAATTTTCTTCGATTGATTTTTGGTTTGTGGACAAAAAACGGAACATCCAAATATTCGTGGTTGAAGTGTAAGGGGTGGTGGTAGCTTGGTGAATTCCGAAAGAGTTTGAAGAGGGGTTTTTAGATCAAGGGCCTTTGTTGGTAGTCTATTGATTAGGTATGTAGCAGTAGCAAGAGCTTCAGGCCAAAAAGGTTTTGGAACTTGAGATTTAATAAGGAGAACTCGAGTTATTTCTAATAAAATACGATTTTTTTCGTTCAACAATGCAGTTTTGTTCGGGAGTGTGGGAGCACGATGTTTGGTGAATTATTCCTTTTGTTTGGCAAAATTGTTTCATAGAACCACTTACAAATACCACCCCATTATCGGACCAAAGAACTTGGATATTGGTTTTGAGCTGTGTTTGTATCATGGTATAAAACATAGTAAACTTATCAAAAACTTCATATTTACTTTTTAGAAAAAAAAATCCACGTCATTCGAGTGCAATCATGAACAAATAAAAAAACCCATAAGTTTTGCCCCCAATAAATTTTGTTGCCTCCCCCCCCCCCCAAACAAATCTGAATAGATAAACGAAAAAGGTAAACCAACTTTTATGTTGTTTGGTTTAAAGGTATGTCGGCTTTTAGTCATGACACATGTTTCACAACTTAAAGTTTTGTTAATAGGAAATAATTTTGGACATTATATATGCAAATAACTAAAAGATGGGTGTCCTAATCTCCTATTTCATAACCAATCTTCTCTCTTTATTGTTCCATGGGCTAACATCAGGATACCATGATGAGTCACTTATTCCACGTAATACAACCCCTGACGTTCAGTGCCACGACCAATAATCTCTCCCGTCCTGATATCTTGTAAGATACAGAAGGTCTGAAGCATTAAAACTGTGCAGTTTAATTCCTTTGTCACATGGATAATAGATAATAGTTTATATGACAAAGAAGGGACATAAAGGTAGCTTGAAAGTTTTAAGTGGATGATATTTTAATGGTTCCTGATGGTCGGGTATTTTGTATATATACTAGTGCATTTATTATGTAGTTTTATTGAATATATTGTTAGAACTTTGGTACTTCATACGTGCTTTGGTATTTCAGGTCATTGATCATTAAAGATGCTAAATTGGAGACTTGTACGAGCATGGAATGATATCTCGGGAAGACCGAAGCATGATTTGCTGTCTTGGGAAGTGTTACAAGGATTCGGGAAGAGTATGGATGAGAAATCATAAGTCGATGTTAAAACTGAACAAGATGGGTTGACAAAATGCGACCTTGAAGTAAAACGAGCAAATCTTGAGCTAGAAAATGAGTTACGGGAGCCATAATATATGAATTTTGGGTTTCTCGACCAGAGGAATCTGAAAATTAGGTTTTCTTAGGTCGAGATATGCGATGGGATGGTCATATGCCCATCGCGATGGACATAAAAAACGGAAAAAATGAGTTTTGACCTATATCTTCTATTTTGCGAACCCTAATCAATATTGACGACTTCCAGCAGCTATTAGGCGATTTTGGGTGAATTCCAGGGCTACCAATCATCTCTTGATCAATCCTAATGGCCTTCCTCATCATAATTGAAGATCTATCGTTGACGATGCTCGGCTAATCTACTAGAATCTCACCCGGGGATGTATAGTTTGTAACTTTTACAGTTTTTCTCATGTGATTAAGAATACTATGTATAATTGTTTATGGTTGATATATGATTATTGATGTTTAGTATTTCTGTGTGTTCAGTCGGTTTAGGTTTACGTTGGTCTGGATGATTTATTACCAGTTGCTAGATAATTGATCATATGATTGTTTGATTAGATTGAATACGATAAAACGTATAATTGCCCTTAACTGAGTCACACTGGCAAGGACCGTTTGATAACCAGTGTTGTGTGTAAAACGATTATTGATGTCTAAGGTTTTGTCTGATTGATCAGTCTGTAGTTAACCAGTAATAATTAATCTGTTAGGTTGCATGAGATTACTATAAATTGCTTACTTGAATTCCCGGGTGTGATTTGCTTTGTTAATTGATTGAAACTTGTTTACTCGTTTGCTTGTTTAACTCTAGATTCAAATCATTGGTTTTGTGATCAGCACTAAATCTGTTACTTCATAATATTAAAGTTGTTTACACGAATCACATTGACCACATACTCCTGGTGGATACGATACCTTACTTATCCTATATAGATAGTTTAATTAGGTTTTTGATTGACTCAAATGACGGTCATCAAAACATAAAGAAAGGGCTAAACCGTTTCCATGCGAATAGGCATTGGTTACCAAAAATGAGGTGTCGGTGAAACCATTGTCAATGCGTCGGACGCCGGCCACTACGACGGTCGTATGATCATACTAGACTAAGAATATGTTGGACCTATCCGAATGCGGTTCAAATAAAGCAAGTAAGTAAATAGCAAGTTAGGCATAAACTGATATACACACAAGGATTAAACAATTGCGGTTTTGGAATACTAGATAATAGATAAATACGATACGATACGCATATGTCCCCAAAAAGGTTAAAAATAAGTAAAAAAGGGAAGTGATTACTCACCTGATCGGATGAACGAAAAACAAGGGATAATGTGAGGGAGATGAACCCTTCGGGATATACCGTCAAGGATTCCTAGTTAAATAATATAATAAGAATTAATTATAAATGATATAACATACTTTAATGAATTAAGATTTCGATGTGATTTGAGTTATGTTTGGGATTAAGATATTTATTAATTGATTGATTAATCTCTATAGTCCTTGTTATTAATAGTCTTATTGATTATGAATTGCCCAATAATTACCCATGATATAAAATATAATTAATACTTAAATAATTTAATTAATACAAGATATGTTTGAAATAACAAAATCTAAATAGATAAATGATTAAATGTACAAATGAAATAAAATAATTTAATTACATAAAATTGGAGATATACTTATAATAATAATAATAATATCTAAATAAATAAATGAATAAAATAGTTATAATAATGTGTAGACAGATATAAATATTTCGTATTAAATCTTTTAAGGAAAATCTGTTTAATACGTTTAGTATATGTACTATACCTATATATATAATTAATATAAGCAATTTATAAAGACGTTCAATGCTGAGAAACACAAATATTAATGTCGGGTTTTATTAAAATAATGAAGTTTTATTATTATTAAAACTTGCTTATAATGCATACTTATTGATGTGTGTAAAACGGTGCTCTCACAACTAAGCTTCAAATTTAGTAAACGAAATTCCTAAAGAAGCCACACAAAACCGGCAAGTGTACCGATCACTAATAGTATAGCACTAAGGAAGTCCGAGTGTTGAACACAAGGATACGTGAAAACGTATCTAATACTTAACCCTAAATAAGACTCACCTAAGAATAATATATTTTTTGAAATTGATTTTTATATTATTAACTACTTAACCTAACTTAATTTAATTAACTTAAAAGACTTAATTTAAGAAAAACTGGACGAAACTTTGAAAATACGATTTGTCAATGGGAAAAACGTCTACCTAGGTAAGAATCCTATTGAAGGTATAGTAAGCTATTGGATTGTAGAATATCAAGACACCGGTTCCTAAGGAATGACACAACTAAGGGTCACTAAGGAAGCTAGATTACCTCTCGGTCTCACTAACAAACCCTAACCTACACTTAGTTGATTTTAAGAACAAAACCGGGTGACGAATTGTTAACGTGTTCTAATGCCGACTCTCCTCTCGGTCTCACCGACACACTACCCTAATGGAGACGAATACTACGCAACCAAGGATAGAGGAACAATTCATTTTAACTTAAACTAGGTCAACTAATCGCTCACAAACCCAAACCCGACAAGAACTGAACCCGCTCTCGCGCGATCCTAATCCTAACAAGTAAAAGCTATGAGACGACCCTACTTCCAATCACCTCTCGGTCTCAAGGAAGGTGTCTACCCGCTGATTATATTCAATTAAAACACTCACTTAAACCCTACGGTTGATCAACCCGAAAACAAACCCAAAACACTAAGTAAAGAGTCCTAACAAACAACAATCAATCAAAACTCATTCAATTAATTAAAGCAAGAGGTTTATAAGTGTAATTAACAAATTCACAGCCACTAAACACAACCTAATTCAATGTTAAACCAAACTTTACATTAACAATTTAAGCCATGATCATCAACAATCCAAACTACTTACTAAAACCTAACAATAATCATCTAACCTAGGTAGAACTAACTAATTTAGCCTAACATTGATTTTGGACAGCAGCATACATTCAAAGTAAACATCATAAAACTCAACATAAACATAATTAAACTCATTCAATATTCAAGAACAATCAAACACAAATCAATCTCTAAGTTACTTGCAAAACAATCCAACAAAAAGATCAAACTAAACAAGTTAGGGTTCTTGAACAAGAGAAAAAGTTTATGGATGATTACTTAAGGTTTATGAGCTGAGTTTATGGATTTAGATGACCCTTAGCTTCTGCACAAGACTCTCTTTTATGTTCTTCTTCCTTAACCGTCACCTAGCCACCAACCCTAGCCGCCAAAATTTCTTTTCTTCCTTTCTCCCTTATTGGCCGATCGGAATTCTAGTAGGTGTTAGGGTTTTTTTTATTTTTTTCTTTTAATTAATATAATAAGGCTTGAAAGGCTCTAATTTGTGGGCTTGGGTCGGGCCTTGAGTTGGAGTATTGAAAGTTGACCAATTAAGCCGCTAAAGTCTTCAAATTTCATTCTTTTTTCACCAAATCTCATAACCTACAAATAAACATTCAACTTTGTAAAACTTAATAATTATACTAATAAAGTATGTAAAACATGATAAAACTCTATGGAAAGTAAGTGTGTTTTACAACACATCACTTATACACACACACACACCTGTGTGTGTGTACACTACGTGAATATCGACCTTCGGCCACACATGTGGTATGGGCGATTTGCCACACTTCGGCTTAAATGTGTGGCTAAAAGGTCTTTGACCATGTTTGAAAACCTTCCAGAATGTTTTGGCCACACATATTATTCTTCATGTGACAATTCTATACCTACTCAGGTACTTTTCGCCACACCTTTGAAAAAAACTGTGACAAAAACTAGCCACATTATAAAAACGTGTGGCGAAATGTGACCTACAGTCATAGTTTGTTTGATCTTTGATACATGTGACCAAAAACACATGCATTAGCCACAAACTGTGACATTTAACTAGCCACATGTTTTAATAGTGTGGCCAAATATGACAAACGGCTACTGTATTGATAAGAGATGTGTCTAAAAGGTAAAAGATATAGCCATTTATATTGCGTTGTGTGACCTAATGTCACATTTTCTAGCCACATTTTTAATAAAGTGGCGAAATATGACGAACAAGCATTGTATGTATTAGTAATGTGGCTAAAACGCTTAAAATATATGGCCACTTATACGAGGTTGTGTGACCAAAGAGTAGCTTACTTTTATTTTTCTTAAGTTTTTTATTGTCACGGATACACTTATTATGTGTGGCTATAGGTAATAAATTGTCACACTTAAATATTTTTAAGTGTGTCCAAATGTAATTAATGGCCACTTATAGGAGGTTGTGTGACCAAAGAGTAGTTTACTTTTATTTTTCCTAAGTTTTTTATTGTCACGGATACACTTACTATGTGTGGCTATAAGTGATAAGTTGTCACACTTAAATATTTTTAAGTGTGTCCAAATGTAATTAATGGCCACTTATACGAGGTTGTGTGACCAAAGAGTATCTTAGTTTTATTTTTTATATGTTTTTTATTATCACAAATACACTTATTATGTGTGGCTATAAGTGAGAAATGGTCACACTTAAATATTTTTAAGTGTGTCCAAATGTAATTAATAGCCACTTATAAGAGGTTGTGTGACCAAAGAGCATGTTAGTTTTATTTTTTCTAAGTTTTTTATTGTCACATATACACTTATTATGTGTGGCTATAATTGATAAATGGTCACACTAAAATATGTTTAAGCGTGTCAAAAACGTAATTAATGGCCACACGTTGATTTGACGAGTGGTGACGTCATCATTGCCTTTACAGTTTCGTGTGCCGCCAAATTCAAATTGTCCCGGAGATGTACCGGCAGTTTCCGATGGTGTTTAAATACCAGTCACAATCACAATCCACAATCACAATCACAATACATAATCAGAATCCACTATCACAATCACAATCCTCCTTTCTTCCGATTATAATTTCCGATAATGGCTGCAGCTTGGCTCTAACGTGCACCGGGTGCTCAAGCCCCCATCTACTACGACCCCACATTTTTCACGATACGATTTCACTTTTTTTCCGGCGCCGTCCGGAGGAATCAGAGGGTGAGGTATATTGACTATGTCAACCCTCAAACCTTCACGTACCAACAACTTAACCGAATGGTTAGGTGGCTCGAGTACACGACTGTTGATTATTTCAGCACTGAAATGGTAGTGCCGGGAATCGAGGTGGCGTACATCGAGTTGAACGACTTGGAGCACTTCAAGGCGGTGTCCGTTTATGGGGCATTCCATTCTCAGGTGAACCTTCGCCTCCATAGGCTTAGGGACTCCACCTACACCTCCGATGACATGTACGAGAGGATCATGCCCTCTCATACTCCAGAGGAGAATCCAGAAGTAGATTCGGATACGGAATCTACAGGGAGGTCTACGATGGATGTCGATGTAGATTCTGAGACGGAGTCTGATGCTAGGAGCTAGTTATAGTTTTATGTAATTTTTGGTTTTCTATATTAATGTAAATGTTATTATTGTAATTTTTATATTTTGGTATTAATATGTTATGTGAATTGATTAATCATATTATTTTTTTAATAAATAATCACTTATATTATGTGAATGTTATTATTGTAAATGTTATCATTAACTGTAAAGCGTGGAGCGTTTCCAAAGCGTGATATATATAACTGGTGGCTGAAATTTAATGACTGTTTTTTTAATACCTAATCACATATATTATGTGAATGTTATTATTGTAAATGTTATTATTAACTGTAGAGCGTTGAGCGTTTCCAAAGCGTAATATTATTAACTAGGAGTTATTATTGTAAATGTTATTAATTATTAACTGTAAATGTTATTATTATATTTTGGTTTATGCGTATGTATAGCGTATTGAATGTAGTTTTTTTTAATTAACTTTAAAATAGATGTTAGTGTGATTGAATAGCAAAATAGACCTAAAATTTAATTTTTGGTAGTTGAGACAGTAATTTATTGTAGTTCAGTTGATTTGTAGCGTATTTAGTAAGATATACTAGTTTTTTTTATTTTAATTAACTTGAATGTAGGCTATCATTACATAAATACATTTCCAAGATTTTTGACAGGTATTAAAAGCGTACAAAGCGTGTGATTTACTAGTTTTTTTTATTTTAATTAATTTGAATGTAGGCTATCATTATATAAATATATTTCCAAGATTTTGGACAGGTAGTAGGTATAAATGTAATTAATTTCCAAAAATAATTAGCTTCTGTGCGTTTCCAAAGCGTGTGGAAACCATTTTGACAGGTAGTATGCAGTTATAGTGTGTTATACACTCAACAACCAACTATATAACAACAGAGACTTTAATGACTGCAATAAAACTGGTGACTGAAATTTATTACACTTCTATATATGTTATGTGAATTCCAAACTTGGCCAAGGAGAAAAAATCTAAGGTTTCCACAGATCTTAAACTTCCCAAAGATCTTAGATTTTGATAAAATCCTTTCCAAAACTCAATGCCATCACCAAATCTTAAATCTAAGGTTACTGGTGATGGCATTGAGTTTGGAAGCGATTTTTCAAAACTGAATTTTATTTGTTCAAAGGCTTCTTCAAAGTCTGGAGGGTATAATTTTGGTATGCAGGTTAGTGAAAACAAGGGCATAATGGTCTTTTTTTAAAAAATGAGTTGATAATGTTTTGCAGGAAACCAGCTGTTGAAAAGTATGTTGAAACATAACCAAATACAGGTTGTGCAAGAAACAAAACCATCAGACGAGAAATGATGACTGTCACCGAACACCCTAGACAACATGATGCATTTTTGGGCTTTCTTTGTATTAATGTAACTTTGATATCACACGAGTAAGTTATGAGTGTAATGACTTTATTGATCTTGCTATGGTACACTACAAGTCAATTGTGACTTTTATCGATGTAACATGATGTATGTTTGAACTTGACACCAATTGACCAAAATAGCCATAAGATGAAATGAATTCAACAAACCGGCATGTACGTATAAGTAGTAAGAGTATTAAAAACAACCAATATTTCTTTAGTTTGAATTAATAAGTACAAAGTAAAGAATGGTGATATCATGTATCAAAACTATATTTAAACATTATTTACATCTAACTAGCCGAACGAACACAACTGCTGGGTCGACAACCCCGACATCGGTGTCAATCTCCATTACAAATAGTTGTAGGCTTTTTCCCGGGCCTCCAGTAATCATCCGGGGACTCATTACGAAGCAGTTGATTTGGTTGTACAAGTGGCAATGTATTACCCTCATGAGGGAAAGTTACCGTACTAAATTCCTCATTGACCTCGTCATACGAATGCCTATAATTCTTGGGTGGAGTCATGAGGACAACATGCTTTTTTCTATCCAGCTGATCTTGAACATAAAACACCTGGCGTGCTTGCGAGGCCAATATGAACGGATCATCCTTGTGGCCAAATTTGTTTAGGTCGACCGACGTGTAACCAAGAATATCATGTTTGACATGTTTACGGTCAACCCATTGGCACATGAAGACCGGAATTCTTTTAGTATGATAATCTAGGACCCATATCTCTTGCAAAACCACAAAATAAAAGTTTTGTCCATAAGTCACCACGTCTTTTTTGATGTGCATGTCATCCGTCTCTACACCAACCCCGCTGTTCTGGTAAACTCTACCATCATGAGATTTTGTACGAAATTCAAAACCGTTGATGTCGTGCGAGTCGTATTTGTAAACGTTGCGGTGTGCTCCGTGTGCAATCCACTTTACGGTTTCCGATACAGAACCTGGGGAGCCCGCTAGCTCTCTTTCAACCTGAATTTCATTACAAGGATTAGATTCTCCACCTACATTGCAGAAACTATAAAAGAATTTTAAAAATTATAGAAGACTTAATAAATTGATCTACCTTGTCGCGTAACCAGTCACCAAACTTTAAAGTATGCTCCTTCTCCAGCAATGCTTTTCATTTACCAGGCATTTGGTTTTTCAAAGAGGTCTTGTGTTGTCTGCAAGTAGGAGTATAATATATTATGAATTAATATATATATATATATATATATATATATATATATATATATATATATATATATATATATATATATATATATGTTTGCAGTTACTGTACGCTAATGCCTTAACGTACGGTATATTCTGATTTAATATATGGGTGCGTTTGCTGAGCGTTTAAGTTGATTTAATATTTGGGTGCATTTGCTGAGCGTTTAACTTTTCTATATACGGTAACTGCACGCTATATATATATATATAATATAGATTATATATGTTAGTAATACTTACTCGATATACGGCGCTATTTCAGGCGTATTCTGCAGCACATAGAAATGTGCTCTTTTGAAAAGATCAGGAGAAACTTCAACTGATTTAACGCATGTGAAAGGAATTGTCTCTCCATTATCATCATGCTTATCATGTGGAATACCAACAGTACTCTTGATGTTTTTTTGGTATTCGCTCAGAAACTCGATTGTTTCTTCCGCAATGTTCTCCTCAGCAATGCACCCTTCTGGATAAGTTTTGTTTCGCACATGCCCTTTGATAACCTTCACACACCTTTCAAAGGGATACATCAAATCATGGTGGCCCACATAATTTTATCTCTCTTACAAGGTGCACGGTTAAGTGAACCATGACATCAAAAATTGATTGCGGAAAGTACTTCTCCAGCAGGCACAGTGTAACTATTTGCTCTTCCTGCATCTTATCAAGCTCTTCTACAATGATTTCTTTGCTACAAATTGACTTGAAAAAAAGCAAAGCCTGATTATAGCATTTCTCATTGGTTCTGGCATGATGGACCATATTACAAGGGGCAGAAACTGTTGCATAAGCATGTGATAATCATGTGATTTAAGGCCTTGCAGCTTCCTTTCTTTAAGATTCAACAAACTAGAGAAGTTAGAATAATATCCTAGTGGAGCCTTCAGTTTATACAGTGTTTCAAGAAACATGTCTTTTTCTTGCGCTGATAATGCGAAGCATGCTGCAGGCAGTTCTGTATTGTTGCCTTTTGCTTTTGGTTGCAACTCCTTTTAATCCCTAAAAACTCCAAATCCTTTCTAGCTGCCAATTAATCTTTTGCTCTACCGGGAATGTTCGGAAACGTCCCAACAATACTTTCTGCCACATTCTTTTCAACATTCATCAAATCAATACAATGTTGGACAGGTAAATACTTCCAATAGCTGAGCCGTTGGTACCATATGTTGAACTTCTTCCAATATTGGTGCGGCGTTGTGTTATCCCTTTTCCTCTTACTCCCACCAAGGGATTCAGATCCCTTTCCCCATTCATTGTTAATGTTTTTGACCTCGTCGTATATCTATTCCCCTGTCATAGGCTCTTTAGCGGTTCTCATCTCATCTTTTCCGTTGAACGTCTTTGTTTGTTTTCTGAAAGGGTTGTCATGTGATAAGTACCTTCTGTGGGCAGCATAACTCTGCTTCTTTGTGTGATAAAGTCGAACACACTGAGTTTCGCCCCGACACACCACACAACCTTTGAATCCACTGTAAGGGCAACCACATAGTGTACCAAGAGCAGGGTAATCATTAATTGTCCATAACACAACTGCACGTAGTGTAAACATTTCTTGTTTATATGCATCGTATGTTGGCTCCCCGACCTCAAATAAAGATACTAGATCGTCAATTAAAGGCTGTAAAAACACATCAATATTGTTTCCTGGCACTCCAGATATAAATAAGGAAAGCATGATGAATTTTCTTTTCATACACTTCCAAGGTGGAAGGTTGTAAATGACTGCTAAAACAGGCCAGAAACTGTGGTTTCTGTTGCCTCTATGTACGTCGACCCCATCAGTGCAAATCCCTAGAAGAATATTTCTTGGATCGCTTCCGATGGTATCGGAGTACCTGTCATCTATGGCTTTCCATACTGGTGAATCTGATAGGTGGCGTAAAACACCGGGTTTATTGGTACTCGTAGCGTGCCATGTTAAATTCTCTGCTGTGGTCTTTGATTGAAAGAGGCGCTTGAATCGTGGAATAATGGGAAGTACCACAGTACCTTAGCGGGCGTGTTTATGTAAGTATTGTTAGTCTTCTCATCCACCTTCCACCTTGACTTATTACAAACTGGACATGCTTCCAAATCCTTGTAATCCTTATAGTAAATAATGCAGTCATTGATACACACATGTATCTTTCCGTATCCTGAGCCCATTGCCTTCATCATCCTTTTTCCCTCATACATATTATTTACCATTTCGTTATCTGCAGGTAGCATCTTTTTCAACAATTTCAGAAGTTCATCAACGAACTTATGAGATACCCCGTGGTTGCTCTTCAAGTTGAGTAGCTGTACTAATGCAAACAACTTGGGAAGTCAAGACATCCTTTATAGGGGCTTCTCAGCGTCAACAAGTAGTTGTAGAAACTGTTGATACTTCTTGTCGCCTTTGAAATTGTCTTTTGTAGCATTTACCATTTCTACAGTTTCACAGACATCTGTTGGAATGTTGGTGTCAACAAACCCAGTATTATTATCATAATTAGTTGGAATGCAGGTGTAGGAAAACCCAGTATTATTAACATTAGTTGGAATGTTGGTGTCGGTTTCTCCATGTTTTATCCAAGTAGTATAACTCTTATCAATTCCAAACTTGTACAAGTCATGTTCTACATCGTCTACACTAAGAGATACGCGGTTCATACACCGAACAAATGGACATGAAATAGAAATTGGTGGTGATGTCTCCTTGCAATTATGAACTGCAAAATGTAGAAATACCATAACACTATCTTTATATGCTTTACTGCACCTGTCGCCTACTGACATCCAAGACTTATCCATCTTCCAAGATATTTTTTATTAACTGTGTCATAATCGATATATATATATAGACACACACACACACACACTAATTAATGCCAATAAATGTAACCGACTAATTATAAGCAAAAATATTTGGTACTCACCTGAGATTAATGAAGCTGTTTGGTAGGATTTATATTGATGAGAGTTCAATAAATACACTAGCAGATCATTTAGTAGGGTTTGGTGAGATTTTATTTGGTTCAATAAATACTAATTGATTTGGGAGTCTTCCAGAAGATAACTCGATTTATTGGCGGGTAAAAATGAAAATTTTAAACTTCTAAATTTCGTTATATAAATATTAGAATAGGTTCTATTACGTTCTCAGGGTGTAGCTCAAACGGTTGAGGCACTTGTGATTAAACATAGATTGCAAATACCGCGGGTTCGAAACTCTGGAGGGAACATATTTTTATTAATTTTTTATAATAACCTCTTTTCAATGAAATAAATACACTGTGATTTTGAAAACACTCAAACTAAACTATTCATTAAAAGGCCTTTAAATCCGTTCAGAAACATAAAAATACATCATAATAGCTAGTCTAAAATCATAACAAAGTTTCTTAGCTTTTAATTACAAAACTAATTAAAAGCCCTAAAAACAACAAGAAGCAAATAAAATACAATATCTTCACTTTTTTTCTGATTCAATCAGTGAAGCTACACTCCTTGCAAGTTGATCCTCTAATGGCTTATTTGCCCTTAACAAAATAGGAATTATGTCTGTACAACTTGTGCACACATCAGATCTTGTGGACGAAACACAATCAGACCATGTAAAGAAATCATATTTTTTGCCCTAAGTTAAAAAATATAGAGTTTAGGGTCAACAATTGTAGATGAATTCCAACTTTATTTGCAATTTCACTAACCTGAGATGCACAATTGTAGAACCTCCGACCTGGATTTTTGGTGGTCCTTGATGTTCTTAGAATGGCTTCTTGACTACGAAAACAATAAACCTGAGATCGATTGTTACCGGATGTTGTGGTCCGCGATGAGGTTTCTTCCATGGTGAAAAAGGAGTTTTTATTGAAAACAAAACTAGATATATAAGTATATATATATAGGAGGGTTTAGAAAGGAGTTGTTGTACACATGCGTGTTACCAGCGTTTTAGGATATTTATATATGTCTTTGTACAGTAGCGTGTTGCAAGCGTAATAGACTCTTTTGAACAAATATATAACATATTTTAAACTAATTGATTACACGCATTTTTAACAAAGAAAGATGAGAACCATTAATCCATATTTACCATTCATCAAAAGATGCATCACAAAAAGTACCATAAATTACAATAAATAAAGCATTTTAAGATAATCCATATATTTACCATTCATCAAAATATGCCTTACAAAAAGTACCATTAATAACAATGCATCACAAAGAACCAAAAAGAGAGAAGCTAACATCACCATCACTCCGCCTTGTTCACAGTCTCCGCCCCCATCTCCTTAAAACACATGTTGGTTGACACCGTAGTTATGGTGTCAACCAGGGTCTCACACACTGAGTCGTAGCATTCAGACTGTTGTTGCTGATAATTAGCAACCATTGCTCGAAACTCAATATCGTCTTCCCACAACATGAAGTTACAGGATTGTAAGGTGTTTGTTTTTTCCCAAGTGAGTGTAGCCCTAATCGCTTAGAATTTCTTCAACAAAGAGTCGTCTTTCCCTTTCTGAAAATCCATCATTTTTTTCACTATGGCCTTCACGGTTTTCTCAGAAGAATTCATTTTTATTATCTTTCTGAAACTGTTAGTGTGATTGAATAACCAAACTTAATGTAGTTAGGTTTTATTTGTAGTAAGATATAGTAAGATATAGCTTAACTTTAATGTAGGCTATCATTACCATAATATTTTTCCCGACATTTTTGACATGTGAGTATAATTGTGATCAATTAATTCTGACAGGTGATATAAATGCAAGTAATCTCTAGATTAAACAAAAACACATGAGACAAGTTTGTGCATTTCCCAAGCGTGGGACACCCTTTTGTTTTTTTATTACAGAGTTACTATTCGTCCGGTTGTGTTTCCCAAGCGTGGGACACCCTTTTGTTTTTTTATTACAGAGTTACTATTCGTCCGGTTGCGTTTCCCAAGCTTGGGACACCCTTTTGTTTTGTCTGTGAGTCTTTTGGTTATATATACCTACACCACATTTGTTAAACTCATATACCTACATAATTTTAAATTATTTTTTTAGTTAATAATGGATTACTCGTCATCATCATCATCATCATCCAGATCCTACAAGGCTGCCCTTAGAAGGCATATTGAGGCTCAAATCGAGATAGATAAAGCTTGTCTGGAAACTCTTACTGAAGAATTTGTAAAGACTAGCAACAGCTTGGATGCCAGGGATGTCATTGCAAAAGTTCTTACTCGAATGCCCGCTAGTACTATCCGAGATCTTGCTGATTTATTTATGGTTGATGTAGGACAGAGAGAGCTTGGCGAGTTAAAACTTTTGGGCAAGGCAATTCTTGAACTGAATTGCTCAATGGAATTGAAGTTGAAGTTTCTTATGTCACTCAGATATTAGTATGTGATGGTGTTTCATGGTGTGTTTTTATGTGTGTCACCCAGAGATTAGTAGTAATAAAATTTGTATGTTTGTGATGGTGTGTTTTGGTAATAATAAAATTTTTATGTTTGTGTTAAAACATTGATTCAACATGTAACTATTATCTTAAAGTGCATTACAAACTGTTAACAGAAGACTAGAGATCTCCATAACAAGTATCTTAAAGTACATAGCAGTCAGTTTTGAAATCATTCAAATTTTTTGTTGCCTTATCTTAAGTTCAGCAATCAACTCTTCTCCGGTTAAATGAGTGTCGTCATTTTAATGGAATAGCAGTGCATTCTTGATAAGAGTATTTCTGTGTTTGTTTGTATCCGAGAGGAGGATTTTGCACAAATACTTTAACCACAAACCTTTTAGCTGTCTTTTTTGTTCATGGCCTTCCTTTTGGAGATTACACCCCCATGGTCTCTTCCCATCATATTTCTCCATGTGTCTCATAGCAAAAATACCACAATCTATTCCATTACTTTTTGTTCTCCATCTCATCTTCAATCTATTGATTGTTGCTACTTGGATTTGCTGAGTAATGGGGTGTTTGATTGTTTTAAGATACATGCAAAAAACGTTTCTCTACACAAAATAGAAAGCAATTTAAGTATTTTGACAATTTTTATAATAGGTATGTATGTTTTTTGGGTAAAGGTATATATGTTTACCAGTATATCAGGAGTCTTTCCGTATCTTTCTTCAAAATTCTCTCTAATTGCTTTTGATTTGTCTTCTAAGCTTTTAAACTTTGCATTAGCTGGTATTTCTGATTTGCACTGTTGTCAAGTAATTCTATCCCTCCTGTTTGAAGATTGAAGGTAACCACAAAGAAATGATCGCGTTTTATTATTGGCACGAGCACTATAGCAACCTCCTTGAGTGATTGAATTCCACTCCTTGCCATTTCTCTTTCGATGTTGTCTGAAAACACATCCAGTCTTTCTTTGTCTGTGAAACCCCTTGACTCAGAATAATGGTCACTTGTCTGTAGAATAATTAAAATGCAGATGATTAAAGCGTTTATTGTGCGTTTTCTAATAGTGCAAGCAAAATAGATTAATTTGTCCCAGCACATTGCTTAAAGCAAAGAATCTGAACGGTGATGCTGCAGATTTTTTCTTTTCTTCATAGTTCATTATATAGCTGAATGCATCCATTGCATTGGCGGGTATATAAATGCCAGGACAGAAGCTTTCACAGACCACCTTGAATGATTCTATGTAAGTGGACTTGTTGACCTCCTCCCAAATGTCTCCAAGACAAAAAAATATATATTCTGAAATTATTTCTTCATCTTCCGTGACATCAGCGGATACGTCAACCTCTCTCAGAAGATATGGAGAGTTCAGTGCATCTGGGCTATCACTTGTTTACAATCTGGTGTCAACTGTTAAACATAAAACAACTCACATTAAATTTGATTGAAAATAATTGTAACTATAATTAAATACCTTCAACTCCTTTTGGTTTTTATTTATAATTAAATACCCTCTTTTAATGTCGCAATCACTGTATTAACAACTTCATCAATATCTGCGCATGAGACATTGTTTTCTTTCCCTGCATCATTTTTTACGACAACCAAAGACGTAATATGTTCAACTGTGATTATAATTAAGCTGGTATATAATTAAGCTGGTACATATATGATATACCTTTCTGAGCAGCCACTGGACCACCAACACCAACATCTGAATCAACTGCATCACACAAATGTAATAAGTTTAAAATAACAGCATAAGTGTTTTAAGAGCGTTTTAATTATACTAATAATTAATTTAGCCCAAATACCTTTCTGAGCAACCACTGGACCACCAACACCAACATCTGAATCAACTGCATCACACAGATGTAATAAGTTTAAAATAACAGCATAAGTGTTTTAAGAGCGTTTTAATTATACTAATAATTAATTTAGCCCAAATACCTTTCTGAGCAGCCACTGGACCACCAACACCAACATCTGAATCTTGTGTTTTAGGGACCACATTATTAGTGAATCTTTTTTCCCATTCACAACATCTAGCAAAGATATTCTCATTTGATGGATGTCTATCCTTTCCTTGACGAACCAACTCGTTGATCTCGGAGCAAATTTTATCAAATTTCTTCAACTTGTTATCCATTGCCTTATTCCAAGACTGTAAAAAGAAAATATAGTTATTGTTAATTCAAAAACATTTTCAATTTATCCCAGCCAGTTGTAATGGAGTTAAATAATAGTCAACAGGCACGATAGGCATTTGCAAACTTAAAGGTGAATAATCGCTTACATAATCATCCAAATCTTGTTCAGTTGTTTGATCGGCATTATCTGTTTCAGATGCACTTTGACCATCTGTTTTTTAATTACATATAATGTTGTATTACATAAAATGCAAGTAGATATAAGAGATATGAGAGTTTTTTAGAAGAAAATAACAAGTTTAATATCATGTTCTTGTTTCTCCTCAGCTGCAGTGTTTTCTTCAACTCCAGGCTTACCGGCAGCACTAACCGTCACAGCAGCGGTAGCAGCAGCAGCAGCAGTCTCATCAAGTCTCCTCCCGGCAGCACTAACTGTCACAGCAGCAGTATCAGCAACAGCAACATCAGCAGTCTCATCAAGTCCCTTCCCGGTAGCACTAATGGTCACAGCAGCAGCCGCATCAATCCCTTTATCGTCAACACTAAACGTCACAGCAGCAGCAGCAGCAGCAACCTCAATAGCATCTTCTTCTAAGGGAGGACCATTATTCTCCAAGTATTTTTCCATCTTATTAAGAGTAGTTGTTGTTATGTAGTTGACTGCAGGCGTTGTGACGGGAGTCCCAAATGGACCATATTTTTTTGGTATTCATGCGTGTAAAGCATCACAAGGAAGGTCATCGGACCGTTGTATTGATCGTTGATCCCTCTCCATTCTTCCTTTGTCATTTTCAAGTTTTCAATAACATAGCTGCACCAGTCCATATTTGGAATATCCGAGGTTTTATCAATTGCGGAGATGAATCGTTGATTGACTGTTGTTGATTTTGTCACAAATCCTATACAGGTGTTGAACAACACAAGGAAATTCATCTTAAACAGTTCACAAACTCCTTGATCCGCGACCAGTTTGTCTTTCACATGCTTTATACTTATTCTTGAATTTGTCGGGAATTGATTTTTGAACAAATCTGTAGTAACATATTCCCCCAATTTTGGTCTACTCTTGTCTAAAACAGGAATCTTACCCATTGGTATCCCGAACACTTCATGTACTTTTTTTGGTGTTATCTTAATAACACCGCTCCCAATGTTCAATTCATTTAAACGGTTATTATAGTTCATGAGCAATCAATATCCCAAAGTTGTTGGAGTTTGGGTTACTTGAAGTCTTAACATTGACCCAAAACCCATTTTTTCTACACAAGTTTTTTGAGCAGTGGTCATTGCCTTCACTGCATCAACAATATTACAAGGTGCACACATATTCTTCAATTTTTTGTCTACAAATTCAACAAAAGGTTTTCCCCTCTCGGCTGGCTTCTTTTCTTTAATGGCTTTCTTTTTCGGAGGCTGAAAGTCCGGGTTAGAGGTGTTGTGTTCCACCTGTTTCCGCTTTGACAACAACCTGTCGATTTTTGTGTCAAGGTCTGAATCAGAGTCTGCTTCCACAACATGTTTTGTTTTCCCCATCGGAGCAACTTTTTTAGTCTTCCTTTTACCCGTCTTGTTTTTTCCGACAACTGAATCACATACATACAATAAAACACGGGGGTAGGGGATAACAACACGAATCACAAGGAAACAGAAAACTCTTATCAAACATCACAATGATAAATTCTCATACCAAAGCCATAACACGCTAATCATACGCATATAACATGCTTTAATATTATACATAGATTTAAAAAAACAAGGATATGTATTACAAAAACAACACGCTTATCAAACGAATTAATACGTAAGAAGATTCAAACAAATGCTTACATTTTAAGATTAAGTAAACCTAAAACGCTAAAAAATCATAAAGTAACACCTGTTCCATCTTCATGCTGAGACCTATCGTGCTTTTGCTTCGTCCTTGGTTCCGTTCCAGAAGTAGATGTGTTAGGGTTCTTCATTTTGGTTCCGTTCCAGAATAATTAAACCACTCGAGCTTGTGCTTGTGCTTCACAGTATAAACGAATCGTCGACGGTTTTTAGGAATTTTGACTTACTTATCCACGTTCCAGAAGTAGATGAGTGACTTACAGGGTAGTTATTTGACCCTTTTAAAAGAAGGAGCGTGCTTTTAAATTTTAATCGTACGGTTAGTATTTTATAGTAGCAATATATATATATATATATATATATAAAATATTAGTGGGTGATGGTGGGTTCAGGTGGTCATGATGGTGGTGGACGGTGGTGGTGGTGGGTGGGTGGTGGTGGTGGATGGGTATAAATAAATGTATATATATTTATATATAATATTAATGGGTGGTGGTGGTGTGGTGGGTGGTTGTGGTGGGTGGTGGTGGAGTGTGGTTAGTGGTTGGTGTTGGGGGTCGGTGTGGCGAATGTGGGCGGTGGTGTGTAGTATGATTGCGGATATGTAATACATGAGACAATGACGGTGCTATCCCGTATGATAACCATGATGATTGGCCCAATTATGACGAGACGATGCTAATATAACTACCTGGGTTGGTGGTGGTTATCATATTGATGCTGCTAACCTATATATACGGTTTGCTTACGCCAACCCATACGATGGCGACTGTAGCTCGTACGACGAGCATGACGTCTATGATGATGATCACACATATATATGATGAGGACCAATTATATGTACCTATATGACAATACGCCACACAGGCGCGCGCGCGCACACACACACACATATATATATAATATATATATATATATATGTTGATGATGATGGTGACACCGATGTTTAATGACATGTAACCCGTATGATCGACGACGACCATGATAATGTATACGATGGTCATACTGATGGTAGCATGTACGACTGATGATGTCGTTTGATGACGACAACAATTCATAAGATGGTGCCGACAGTGATCACAAATATTGGGCGTTTTGTTTATGATAACCCATACGATGCTGACTACATTCCGTACATGGCAATCGGATGATGATGATGATGCTGATGATGATGATGGAGATGTGTGACGATGATGACGACACTGATAGCGAGATATATGTTACCCGTATGATCAACGCCGACTACGATAGCCTATACAATGGCCACGTTGATTACCCGCACGTCTGATGATGATGCCGTTTCATGGTGATGGTGATCGATGATTATCATGATGATAACCACTATAATACATGATAACGATGATAACTTTATGATGTTGATCATCATCATAACACATATGGTGATGATGATAACCTAGAAGATGATAATGATACAAAACTACATATGATAATGATAACACTAGAATGTTATGAGTCTCTCTATTACGAAGTAGTAAATCTTATCTAGAAAATCTTACTAACGGTTAAGATAATACTTCAATAATGGATAAAATTTCAAATTTATTTAAAAATACGATTTATTAAACGAACTCAACTTTTAACGAAATTTAATACCGGAATGTTAGTAAAAAAAAACTAAAAGTAAGACTATGTTTTTATACTATTTTTTTAAAAAAGTTATAATACATGATAACGATGATAACTTTATGATGTTGATCATCATCATAACACATATGGTGATGATGATAACCTAGAAGATGATAATGATACAACACTACATATGATAATGATAACACTAGAATGTTATGAGTCTCTCTATTACGAAGTAGTAAATCTTATCCAGAAAATCTTACTAACGGTTAAGATAATACTTCAATAATGGATAAAATTTCAAATCTTTTTAAAAAATACGATTTATTAAACGAACTCAACTTTTAACGAAATTTTATACCGGAATGTTAGAAAAAAAAACTAAAAGTAAGACTATGTTTTTATACTATTTTTTTAAAAAAGTTATAAAACAAAAAACCAAAATATATAAATAATTAAATGTGTAGAAATAAATAAAACCAAAATTCAAAACCCCTTTTAACTTCAAAACCCTTTTAACTTCAAAACCCTAAATCGACTTCTACTTCGCTTTACTTTAATTATTAGACATCGCTTATTCTGGTAAGAACATAAAAATGTCACGTCTCAATAACGGTGTTAAGTTCCTGTTAGATATCGACAGCGATTCCATAAGTAGGATGGTATGTTAATGTTATCTGGTTAATTTTTTTTATGAAACATTTTACAGTTTTGCAACATATACATTCTAAGAACATTTTTTGTGTTACTTATAGCTCATTCCTAAAGCTGTTCAACCAATGTTTGCTGACATGAAATCGAATACCGGCTGTTGTTTGATTTATGATCAAAGTGGTAGAACGTTTTCTGTTGTTATAATCAAAGTACTTGATGACTTTTATTTTAGAACCGGTTGGTTTCAGAGAATGTTGTATACAAGCTGGAACATATGTTGTTTTTGAGCTTAAATCAAGATCTATGTTGAATATGTTTACTTTCAAAAGAAACGTAAATGATCAATCCGGTACTATGATATGTATTCCAGTCAGAAATCGACACGTCCATTACTTAGTAAATTTTAATTTCCGTTTTTAATGATTGTTTCCAAATTCAAATGTCTTTTAATTAACATGTTTAACAGGATTTCCCTGAGTGGTACGTGATTCAAGAATTTGGTGAAAATTGGATGAATTTGCTTTTCGAGCTTATTGCTCCAGATAGAGTGTTGTTTAACGTTTCATGTCATTGGGATGGAATGGGTTATAGGCTAGAGAATGGATGGATTGAGGTTTTTAAACAAACCAACTTGAAAGGCGGTTCGTTTTTTGTGTTTGAAATCATATCAGATAACACATTTCTTATTAATGTCTTTCATGAAGATGGCATAGAATTTATCCTTCCTAGTCCGAATCAGCTGTTTCTCAACTATCAATTAAGCAATCAAGGTAGTTCCTCCCAAAACCCAATTCATCTTGATGAGCAAGATGATGACTCTAAAATCGTCTTCTACATAAACGTCACCAAGAAATTGGTAAATTGAATTTTTAAGTTTCTTTTTTATTTACAAGTATATTTGAAATTTGCTTTTCACAGCGTCTTCCGTGTCACATTGCCACCAAGATTGATGCCTATGATGGAATGCCAATCACTTTGGTCAATCCTGAAGGTCGTAAAAAAATGAGACTTCATGGTGAACTATCGGACCTGAAATTCAGATATCGGTTACCAAAATGGAAAAAACTCAAGGTGGAAAATGAAATACAGATTGGTGAGAAGTGCAGATTTGAATATGACTTCAATGAAGCTACTTTGCTAGTTTCAAAAGTTGATTAGTGATTTGGTGATGTTTGGAACATTTGGGAAATATTTGGTGACGTGTTTGGTGAATTTTAGAACATTTGTGATTTGGTTGGTTATTTGTATATGTATGGTTGTATTGATACACTTTTTAGTTTATTCTGTTGAATGTTGGTTGGTTAGCTTTTAAATGCTTTAATTTTATAGTTTCTTGTATCTTCTATTTTGTTATTCACTCTTATTTTGTTTTATGGAATGTATTGTAATGGTGCCTTTTGTATGAAAACTTTTAATGAATGGTAACTATGGTTAAATCTAAAAATAAAAAAAAACACTTTGTTAAAAAACACTATTACGCTTGTAACATGCTAATATACATAAACATATATAAATATCCTAATACGCAATACACGCTTATCCAACCATCTTCTGTCAAAGTGCCTATTTTCAGCCACAGGTTCTCTGCCGTAAAAACTATGCCAATAATCTATTGGTTCTTAATTAAAAGGGAGGCAAAACTCAAAAAGCTCCAAAATATTGGCTCCAAATATTCAAAAACTCCAAATTACATTTAACACTCCAAAAATCAAATTACACTCCAAATTATTAAAAATTTTCCACTCCACAAATCAGCCGACTGTGATTTATACTCCAAATTATTAAAAAACAATCGAAGATGAAGCTTTTAGATGAAAGAATCGAAGAAGAACATGTTTTATACTCCGATGAGGAAGCCAACTACGACGACGACGCTCAATCAGACGACACTGAAGGCTACTCCAGCGAGGAAGCCAACGAAGACGACGGTCAAGCAGACGAGGTTATAGGGACGATGGTTATCGAACCCCTCAACAGTTTGGAGGCTATCGAACCCCTCAACAGTTTTCTACTACGAAAAAACCTACAACGGGGTTGACGAGGCTACCTAAGCTGCGTACCCAATATGCAAACTCTGGTGGTGTCAAACTAGCAGTGGAGTTTGATAATCTGGGTAGGTTCACTGGCCAAAACAGATCAAAGTTTGCAAGTTTTTTAGGGGATGTTGTAAGGGAAATAGTTGGCTTGAGACATTTAAGTTGGAGGGAGGTCACAAAGGAGCTTAGAGATGAACTGTGGGAACAAATAACGGTTATTCTTTATTTCTATTTGTGCATTTTATATTTTGAGATGTAATTTACCTTTACTGTATTATATTATGCAGAAATATTTTGAGATTGAGGCTTGTCGCAGGCCTTCTGTGATGAATCGGCTCGGACACCTTCTTCGGGATTTCATAAGAAAAATGTATGCCAAATACATTATGCCGAACATCGGTAAACCTCTGAAGCTGAAGACGATACCCAAGGGACACAGGACGATGATCAGGCAAGAAGACTGGGATCGCTTCGTTGAGTACACACAATCTGAGCAGTTTCAGGTATAAATCCTCTACTCTGAAAACGTAGATTGATCGACTATATATGGTTTATGTTTTTTGTTTAAATATAATGAAATGATTATAATGTGTGGTTGAAGAAAAAATCGGCTTCATCAAAGGGAGCTCGAGCAAAGAATGTTTTTGATCATCACATGGGACGAGGGGGTTATACCTACCTTCGAGAGAAACTGGTAATCACCGTCAACTGCTTTCTCTCTAGTTCAATGATTTGTTGTTTATGTGTCTAACGCATGACCGTTAGCTGCTTTCTCTTGAATATTTTACAAGGTCAAAAAAAAGGAAATTGGACCGGATGAGATCCCCGGCCGTGCATTAATGTGGATGAAAGGAAGGGAGGACAAAGATGGTGTATACAATAATGTTGTTGTCGAAGGCGTGACAACCAAATTATTATGTTTTAGCATTAAACTTTTTAAATCATGTTAAAGTCAATTCATTGCCTTATATTGGTGTCAAAAAAACTTGAGTCTGTATAACTTGTCTCAACACTTTAAGTGGATACATAAGCGTGTTACAAGTGTATTATAATATTTGTTTTCTTGCAGGCTCAGCATGAGGAGCAGATCGCCTCCGGAGCCCTGTCACTTAAAACGTGCACAGATGCCGTCACCTTAGTGCTTGGCAAAGAGAAAGGTGGGTTTTTAAAAGGGATTGGGTACGGATTGACAACAGGTAAATATTGGGGTGTGAGTCGGGTAAAAGGCTCGTTTAAGCAACGGATTGCCCAACTTGAGTATGAGGCGGTGCAGAAAGATGAAGTGGTGAACATGTTGACGACTCTACTTGAATCCACGAGTGCTATGCTAGCAAGCTGTGAGAAGGAACAGTTAGCATTTGAGGCCAGGTTCAGACATCTCGAAGGATTGTTGCCGCAAATGTCAGCAAGTCAAGTAAGTAACGTATGCTACATATTATTAATGCATTCGACAAACATAATTGGCACTGTTTTTGTCACAATTCGTAGGTAAATCCTGTTCCCAACCAGGTTGGTTCTAACCAAAGTACTAGTGTTGTGGCGCAAAATAAAATGCCAGGACCAGTAAGTATCTGACAGTTTCTTTGTTTTTTTACAACTTTCCATGTGATTTTCATTTTCCATAACCTAATAAATTGATTTGTAGGCCAGTTCTGTGGGAAACATCTTAACCTCAGGTGAGGCTGTGCAACAAGAATCCGCTTCTCAGGTAACCATTTGACAGTTTGATTGATTTGTTTTAATAATTAACTTTCCATGTGAGTGTGCTGATTTTGCATAAGTTAATTGTAGCCCAAGTCTGCGGATAAAATAGTTGTCGAAACGGTACCCGCTCCCCATATCGCGACATCAGTACTTATTTGACAATTTCAGTACTTTTTATAATTCGTTTCCATTGTGAGTGTGCTCATTTTCTATTACCGAATTGCAGGCCAAGTCTGTGGAAAAAAGTGTTAACCAAACGGTACCCGCTCCCCATATCGCGACATCAGTAAGCATTTGACAATTTCAGTACTTTTTATAATTCGTTTCCAATGTGAGTGTGCTCATTTTCTATTTACTGAATTGCAGGCCAAGTCTGTGGAAAAAAGTGTTGACCAAACGGTAGTCGATCCCCATAGCGCGACATCAGTAAGTATTTGGCAGTTTCAGTTTTTATATTTTATAACCTAATAAGTCCTAACAATTCCAATTTCTGTTATATTACCAATGAAGCCTGTAGAGAACAATGTTGACCAAGCATCAACACAACTACACCACACTCCAGATAGTAACGGCTCGAAAAAACCATCAGTAAGTATTTGGAAATTTCAGTTTTTCCTTTAATTGTTGATTGATTCATTGAATGGTTTTTAGGTAAAACGGAGAGGCCGTAAAATAAAAGTTGATGTATCTATGGATGAAGCTTCCCCACCTGCTGAAATAAAGGTATGTACTGCGCGAAACATTGTTAATTTCCCACCAACATGGGTATGTACTTATATATTGACTTCAACTAAGCCATCTTAATTTCACATGCTGGTTTATAGGTGTATGAGTGTCGTTTGTGTGTGCATGACAAGCGTAACAAGGTGGCAAATGGTAAAGTTTATTGGTCACCGGTTCCACAACAGTTGCATGGAAAAGCATTCCCGGAGGGTTGCTATAAAGTTAGTATTGATGAAGTCATAAAGGAACAAGCAATTATTCCTTGTGAGGCAGGTGAAATTGTGACTGTTGGAAACGCACGTGGTTATTTTGTTGCTTGGCCAGAACACCTAATCTTATGTGACCAGGAGGTTCGTTCCCTTTTAACTTAACCGAACAAATATCTATGTTCATTTTCATTTAGTTTAAAAAATGAACACTTGTGTTCGTTTATGTTCGTTTGTTTATAATCTAAACTAACGTAATTGAACAAAGATAAACGAACTTCCAGCCGAAAGGTTCACGAACAGTTAAACGAACGTTCGGTTCGTCTGCATGCCTACTATTTTGTTCTATTCAATTACAAAATACGACATTAGTTATACATATTTGTTTTTCATATTCTGTTGTTCCAGCTACCACCACTCCCATCCTCAAAAGAACCAGACAGAGCCGGCAAGAAGCCAAAGGCAAAGTACACAACGATAGACAGGGTGACCAAACAGAAGACAAGGAGCAGTGCCAAAAAACCGACGCCTTAGGTAGTCGTTATTTTTTGTATTTTGTAAGATATTTTGCATATACATTTGCTTAAGTGAATATTATTGTTAATATAATTTGTTTCTAATTTTGTTTTGTCATGCTTGCTTATAGCTGTTTTATATTACTGCACAAAAAATAAAAATAATTATATATTGCCTAATTACACACAATTTGGCCACATAGAACACATTAAATAGGTGTGGCCAAAAGTACCTGAAATTACAAAAATTAGAGTCTATAAATGACCATTAGCCACAACATAAACATTTTTGTGTGACGAAAAGTATGATAATAGCCACACTTTAAAAGCATTATGTGTGACAAACGGTAAAGACAATGGCCACACCACAAACAACAAAAGAGTGTTTGAGTGGCAACTTCACATTTTTAGCCACCTCCAGTGTCTATATGATATTATTAGCCACACAGTACCTCACTATGTGTGACGAAAAGTTTGACAATAGCCACACTTTAAATTAGGAAAAGCATTATGTGTGATTGAGAGGATTAGGCATGATTTGGGATAGGAATTCGTGGAGAAGTAGAATTAAATTAGGCATGATTTGATAGACCTAAACCTCTCCGAGGACATGGTTGAGGATAGGAATTCGTGGAGAAGTAGAATTAAAGTTAAGGATTTTTAGAGAGAATTGAATACCTTAGGGCTTAGACTTAACTTATTATAGGCCACATACCATAATGGTATTTCCCTTACATATATTATTATTATTATAATTATTATTAGCTTTTATATAGCTGTTAAACTGTGATCTTATTATTAATATTATTATAATTAGTAGTAGTTTTTATATAACTGTTAAACTTTGATTTCCTTTATTTTGCTTTATTTTCCTTTATTTTGCTTCATACACATGTACTTAGAGCCGAGGGTCTCTCTGGAAGCCACCTCTTTATTCCTTTGGATAGAGGTACGGTGTGCCTACATCCCACCCTCCCCAGACCCTACTTATAGCTTTGCTGTCGGTGGGATTTTACTGAGCATGATTGATTGATTATGTGTGACAAACGGTAAAGACAATGGCCACACCACAAAAGAGTGTTTGAGTGGCAGCTTCACATTTTTAGCCACATTGACAACAACCTCTGGTGTCTATATGATATTATTAGCCACACAGTACCTCACTATGTGTGACGAAAAGTTTGATAATAGCCATACTTTAAATTAGGAAAAGCATTATGTGTGACAAACGGTAAAGACAATGGCCACACCACAAAAGAGTGTTTGAGTGGCAACTTCACATTTTTAGCCACACTTATTACCACATAAGGCCACCAAAAACTCTGTCTGGCCATATCATACCCACGGTGTCGCGACCTTTGGCCATATATGACCTGAACCAAATGTGTGTGGCTAAAGGCCTACGGCCACACTTTTTTCGTGTGGCTGAAGGTCAATATTCACATAGTGGTACAAAAACCTTATAACAAGATTAGTCGACATGAAACGTTAACTTTATGATGTTGGTTTAATAGTAAATTTTTATTTTATAACAAAAACTAATTATAATACTGTATATAAATCATAAACATGTTTAAACAATAAGCATAAAGAAATAAAAGGCAAAAAGGAGCTGGCAAGGACTCGAACTCGCGTCCATGGCCAGCTCCCTGAAGAACACACACAAAGAGCAACTAGATGGACTAACCAGACATTTGGTTAACATATAGAAACAATGATTAAATACATAAGCAGATTTTATCCCTAATTTGAATATAAGAACCTTAGAAAAATCAATCCGCTAATCTGTTCATCTTTGGTTAAATTGAGGTTAGGATTATTGTTAAACATGATTAAGCGATCTTAAAGCATAAATGAATTACCAGATACCGAGCTCAGATGTTGGTGAACGGCTAAACATGAGTAACGGCCAGAAACGTGATTAGGATCCACATTAATCAGGCTTCTACGTTGTAATTAAGCATAGGGTTTGATTCGCGAGGTTATGATGAAGGTGTAAGCTTGTTTAATTGGGTTGTTATGATATGCGATGTGTAATTTACCAAATAGGTTAGGCCGGCTCATTATACTCGTTAATTCGTATCCTAAAGATATTGATTCCTAATTCAAAGTGTCGGTATGATCGATTAGGCAAGAGCAAATTATTCCTAAATCAATTCCAGAAATACGTCGAGAATTACGGTACAAGAAAACTTAAACGTGTTAATGGTTAATGGGTTTGGGTAAAGGGGTAAACGGGTTAGAGATGATAATAAACCAAATTTGCACTTTTAGTCCCTGAAATATGGAAATGGAAACATAAATAGATAATAATTTAGTTTAGGATAAGTTTTGCCATATCTTGAAAGTTATTATTAATTAATTAAACAAAAATATAATAATAATTAATTTACTCAATAAACGCGATAAAATTTCCCGAACATCAAAATGGGTCAGGTAATCTAAAATGGAAAAAAACCGAGTTGTTACAACCATATCCGACACTAATGATCCAAACCTAAACAATACTATAAGACTCCTTTACGTATCCAACAATACTATACAAGTAAAACAAGTTGAAGGGTGTAATTGCAAATAAAATGAGGTGTGAAGTATGCTTAGGACAACGCATGAATCAATATGATGTAAATTATAAGGTACAAGTACAACCCTAAGACAATGTGTTGTGGAGTAACAAGTGGGGTGCCAAACATGCTATATAAACATGTGAACACTGTTACACCATGGCGGCCAAAACAATGGGTGGCAACAAAAGGAGAGGGGTGGAGGCATTGCTCTTTTCCCTTTCCCCGTTACGGCGTTAACACGTCAGCACCCAAAGAGTTCAAATGGTGGGGTCTATCCCCGTTAAAAACCAATCACATCTTTTTATTTTTTTAATATATGGATAAACCTAATTAACCCATAACATGTTTGTTAAATGGTAGGTTAGTCAAAACCCACCGTCTATATTACAATGACATAATATTTTAACTAGACTCTTATGGTTAACCAACAACACACACAGCCTAAACATCAAAAGATCGCTGCATAAATCTTGGACTCCACACAACATGATTTGGATTTGTTTGGTTAACTGGTTTCTTAATATAAAACTGTCGGTTTAAAAACCATAAACCAAACATATGGACTTTTGGTTTCGGATTTTATTTTTCTCAATCCCCTGCACACCTATACACTTTCTAGTCATAAAAGAATATTATCAAAATCTTTATAGTTAACAAAAAAAAGTAAATATATATTTAAGTAGTTGACCGAAGTGTAAAAGGTGGGCATCTATCTATCTATTTATCTATCTACAGGGTAAAAGAAGTAAAAAAGGTAGTGGGTGTGTACACCTAAAGTTGTGACATGTGTGCAGGCAGGCATATGGGTTGCGCGTGGTGATCTTTGACGACCAGCAGCGGGCGGATATGGATTCTTGCCCTGGCCTCTAACTTTTCCTCTCTTGGCTTTCTTTTTCTACAAAAGTCAAAACACAACCCAGAATCAATAAACCTAAGTTTATAAGTCATGGTTTTATACGGGATCATTCTCACAGCGTGTTGGTTGATTTGGATTTGGAAGACTAGAACGATGTCATCTTCTCAAATAAGACGGCTTGTTTCGCCAAAACTGTGGAAAATATTAAATCGTTGGGATATCTTTGGATACAAAATCGTTCGTCTTTCAAAAATTTGTTGTGGAAAGATTTATGTAATTTTATGTTGTAATCTTCTTTTCTTTTGTTCAGTTTCTAGCTTATTGCTAGTCGTTTAAATGAAATTGTTGAATATAAATAATAAAAAAGAAAATAAGTCACGATTCAATGCTAAATTGTTAACTATACTGGTATAGATTTAATTTAATCATTTAGTATTAGTTCCTTTTAAGACCAAAAAAAGCTAACTGAAGTCGAGTTGATTAGTTAAATCAACTCAAGCTTGATCTATCCGAGTAAAATTTCAAGTTAAAACTCGATAATTAGAGTGTATAGTTGGTAAAGGTGGCAATATCTATTGACTAAGGTGTGAGTATTAACCGAACTGTTAACCAAAAATCGACGAAAAGAAACTGAAATGAACCGGTTAACCAAAAATCGACAATTAGTTACCGGTTATATTTTTACCATCGTTAACCGGAATTAACCGAACCATTCACATTTTCATATGTTTCTAGCTTTTCATGTATTTATTTTTCTACACCTCCATTTCATGTATTTATACATTCACGACATGTATTTATATACCTTCCTTTCATATACATATACCTCAATTTCATGTATTAGTAAGTGAAGGTTCTAGCCAAAATTTGGTCTTAGTTATTAACCAAAATTAATCAAACCGAAAACTTTAACCGAAAACCAATTGTTTAATAAGTGATTAACCGATGACTTCGGTTATAGCCAAAATTTGGTCTTAGTTATTAACCAAAATTAATCAAACCGAAAACCAATTGTTTAATAATTGATTAACCGATGACTTCGGTTATGGTTTTTGCTAATAATTGAACCGAATTGGACCGTGACACCCTTAAATTTATGTCATATAATTATTTAAACTTTTTTTTTTGACATACGTAGTGTTAGCTCCATTGTTATTTGGCCCACCATTCAAACGTAAGACCAAGTTTCATGAATCGTCCCCTTATATGGTTACGTTTCACAATTGAAACTAACTAGTTATTTTGTTTATTAAAAAAAATAAATGTAAAATGTGTGTGGAGTAAATAGAATTGGGAGTTTGTGTTATGTTATTCCGTATTTTATATCTCAAAGAAATCGTGGAGGAGAATAAAAGAGTTTGTTTCTCTTTACAATCCATATATCACGAATAGTGGCGTAACCCGAACTTTAAATTAGAGTGTCGAAATACTAAAATATTAACTTTTGAGATCTGACACACAAAAAAAGAATATATATATATATATATATATATATATATATATATATATATATATATTCAAACAATAATTAAATCTATCCTTAGCTTACTCGTGCTTGTGAAATTGGTGCTTGAAGGTATTCCTCTATATTAATTTGCTCTTTTAAAGCTTTAAAGAAGTTTATTGAATCCAAGAAATCAATAAACCGGAGGTTTCTTTGGATGGGTAGGGAACAACATGAAAATTAGTTGGGTTACATGGCATATCATCATTTCGCTTGAAGATTAGTGATGGTTGTCTAAGATCATTAAATCTTACACTTACTGAATGGTGGTGAAATCTAAAACTGGAAGATAATTTTCTTTGATCTTGTTATATTAATAAACATACATTAACGTGTCTTGGTTTCCTATGCTACCCTCTTCACCCTTTCACCCTTACTCGCAAACTCGCTCATCTCTCATCAATGTTTCTTCTTTGGATACACAACCAATCATCGCGGTACAAATGTCGAGATCTTCTTCTGTTGGAAAACAATGGTTTAAACTTTAATCAATCATAATGTTTTGATAATGAATTAATTAAGACAATGCGACATAAAATAGTTCTAGTTCATTATTAATAATTATATGTCACACACATGTCCCTTAACACTTGATTGATCATCATTAGTCACAATTAAGCAACATAAAACTTAACCAAGACTACACACATCCAAGATTAAACTTATGAAGTTTATGTCTACTAAGGATTAAATCAAGGTTTCTACAACATGAAGATGAAGAAATTACAATTGAAGACAAATTACAACTTAGTTAAAATAGGTTGTTAGTTTTTATAAACTTACGATAAGTTTATAAAAATATATATTTAAACATATTTGTTTAAATATCAAATATTTGACAGACTTATTCTACTCTTGGTAAGTCTTTCATAATCCTTCATGCATTGAGCAACCAAATCTATCATAGGGGCAAGTCAAACTCAAATGTGGAATGGGTTGAAGTTTATGAAGTATGTTTAACCAAATGGGTGAAATACTTGGGTTGTGTTGTATGGAGAAGTGAAAAGTGATTGAGACATGTTCTCACATGTTTTAGTCAACATTAGAAGCCAAGAAATCAAGCCAAGAT
This sequence comes from Bidens hawaiensis, assembly GCF_021521415.1. Lineage (NCBI taxonomy): Eukaryota > Viridiplantae > Streptophyta > Magnoliopsida > Asterales > Asteraceae > Bidens > Bidens hawaiensis. Next base: position 64,924 of record NW_027496709.1, read on the forward strand.
ATGAACATATTAGTAAACCCAATGTGAAGTGGACTGGGCGTTCACGACCGCTGGAAGTGACCGTGGAAGAGACCATCAGACCACTTGTCCCTTAGCCTTGTCTCTCACATACTTGGCTATAAATAAAAGACTTGTTCAAACTAAGTCTTCATCCTTTTTCTTTACAACAATTATATACACACTTCAAGTTTAATCTCTTCCATTATTCAAGTATAATCAAGCTTCAATTATATAGAGAGAATATTAAAAATGTAGCGCAAAAAGAAGAGCTTTTCTAAGCTAGCATCTAAACATCTTACTTGTAATTTGAGGGTTCAACACTAGAGGTTGTTATAGTGTTTTGAAAAATGAGGAACTTTCATTAGTCGTTGATTTGAAAGGGGAACACATTATCTTGATATAATGTTGATTTGTATTGGATTGGAAACTCTATCTTGATATAAAGTTAATTAGTTATTAGGTGAAGTCTCACTATCTTGATATGGTGAGATTAGAAGAAAATTGTAAAGCTAAGTACTTTGTGAAGAATATGATCACTTCCTTTGAAGAGTGAGAAGCTTGTATTGATGATCCCTACAGTTTTAGGGAGACTAACTAGTGGAAACTCTCGATCGAGGATTGGTAGAGTGAATTAGCTAACATTCACTTGAACCTCTATAAATCCAGTTGTGTCATCTCTAACCCTTAACTCTTTACTTATTTGTGTTCATTATTATAAGTCATGAAAAGATTTTAATAAATTCATTAGCTCGATAAAATCGAAATAAAATATAAGAAAAACTATTCATCTTCCTCCAGTTTTCTACAACATCAAATCACCATCACCCAACACGTGATATTTGATGAAACTATACACCCTTTTGACTCTAACCCTTCTCAACCATTGTCCTCATCAACGACTTCTTATGACTTTCTAACCATGGCACCCCATCCTCACCTTTTTTCATGCACTAACCTATAACCCTCCGAACTGTTCTTTTAGCCCACTTCCAACTTAGGGCCAACTTCTATGGCCCAACCCGCCTCTCCACAATCTCCACTTACTCCCATTCACCAATCAGGCCAAACTTCTCCTACTCACCAATCAACCCCCAACTTCTTCTACAACCCATCCCTCGTTGGTCTCTCACACATCTCCAGCCCATCCTTAGCCAACTTCATAATCTGCCCAAAGTCCAACATCACCCTCCATTACCCCCACAAAATGAAAGTATGAGGAAATTAAAATATATATATATATATATATATATATTCAAAGGAAGTTGCAAGTTCAAGTCACCCAAACCATATTTACAAGTCTAAAAGAGTTGCTAAAAAGAATGTGGTGCATGATTTTAGATGTCAATATGCTATTCTTAGAGAATACTGTGAAGAGGTGGTTAGATGCAATACAGGTATGTATGTTTAAGTTTGCTAAAACTGTTTACTTATGTATGTTTAAAAAACAGTAACTTTAAGATAGATGTTTAAATTCATGCCAGGTACAACTATCAAGATAGATGTTGAAAGGAAATGCAATCCTAGCAGCCTAACCGGGATATAGGCCTGCTGTGTCAGACAATAGACCTGCCACGTGTTGACACGTGGTAGGCGCCGAGTCCACGTGGCGGCAACCGTTGCCACCGTGTGCCACGTGGCACACGTGTCATAATCTGTCAGACACCCCATCGCGATACGCGATGGGTGTCTCTCTTGACCTGTCGCGTAGCGTGATGGGACAAGAAAACAGATTTTTCATTTTAGTCCCTGGAGTTTGGAAATTGGTAGAAATGGTCCCTTGACTATGGAAACTTGACATTTTTGGCCCGAATTTTACGTAATGTTACATCCTCCCCACCTTGAAATAAATCTCGTCCTCGAGATTGCTTACGAGAATAAGTGGGGGTATTTCTTTCTCATTTCGGATTCGAGTTCCCAAGTATACTCAGGTCCTCGTCGGGAATCCCTTTTCACTTTCACGATTTTCAAAGTTCGTCTTTTAAGTTTCTTTGTTTTCGAATCTTCAATTTGGATTGGTCTTTTAATGAATTTTAAGTTCTCATTAATTTCTACATCTTTTAGTGGCATCGAAAGAGATTCGTCGGCTAAACACTTTCGTAGATTCGAAACATGGAATACATCGTGTATCCCTTGCATTTCCTCGGGTCGCCGCAAACGGTATGCGACGGTACCAATTCGTTCGAGTACCTTGAAGGGTCCAATGAATCGAGGACTTACTTTGCCTTTCTTGCCGAAGTGGACTACGCCTTTCCATGGCGAGACTTTCAAAAGTACTTTGTCACCAACATTAAACTCTAACGGCTTACGACGGACATCGGCATAACTCTTTTGGCGATCACGTGCCGTCTTAAGTCGTTCGCGGATTTGAATAACTTTGTCGGTGGTTTCTTGGACTATATCGGGTCCAGATAATTGATTATCTCCAGTTTCAAACCAGCATACAGGCGTTCTACATTTTCGACCATATAACGCCTTGAATGGTGCTGTTTGAATGCTCGTGTGATAACTATTGTTATATGAAAATTCCATTAGGGGTAAGTGGTCATCCCAACTTCCACCTAAATCTATCACACAAGCTCGGAGCATGTCTTCCAACGTTTGGATTGTCCTTTAACTTTGCCCATCGGTTTGTGGATGATAGGCGGTGCAAAGGTTTAGCTTTGTGCCAAGTGCTTGTTGGAAGCTTTTCCAAAAGTGAGACGTACAACGACTGTCTCGATCAGATATTATAGATAGCGGTACTCCATGCAAAGCAACGATGTTGTTCGCATAAATACGCGCTAATCTACCCATTGAGTACGACTCATTGATAGGTATGAAATGTGCGGACTTGGTTAAACGATCCACAATTACCCATATAGCATTATGTTGTCGAGTCGTCTTCGGGAGTTTGGTAATGAAGTTCATAGTTATTAACTCCCACTTCCATACGGGAAGTTCGGGTTGTTGAAGCAATCCCTAAGGCTTTTGGTGTTCAGCCTTGACATTCAAACAAGTTAGACATTTCGCAACATGCGAAACGACATCCTTTTTCATTCTGTTCCACCAATAATTTGTTTTAATATTTTGGTACATTTTGTCGCTTCCGGGATGCATCGTATATTTAGACATATGGGCTTCATTTAAGATTTTCTCACGCAATCCTCCAACGATTGGTACCCAAATTCTATTTCCGAGTCTAAGGATACCATCGTCACCTTTGACCAATGAGTCGATAGTGCCGTTACGTTTCTCATCGGAGATTTGATTTTCGTTGATCGCTTGGGTTTGCGCGGATTTGATTTGATCAATAAGATCGATTTGAAGTTCTAGCCTTAACGCTCGGACTCTTTTTGGCTTTTCATGCTCTTTAAGACTTAAGGCATCGACCACAACGTTGGCCTTACCTTCGTGATAGACAATTTCGCAGTCATAGTCGTTTAGAGTTTCCATCCAGGGTCGTTGGCGCATATTAAGTTCTTTTTGATCAAATATGTATTTTAAACTCTTGTGATCGGTGTACACGATAAATCTTACCCCATAGAGATAATGCCTCCATATCTTAAGTGCAAAGATTATGGCGCCTAACTCTAGACCGTGAGTTGTATAATTCTTTTCGTGCATCTTAAGTTGACGAGAGGCGTAAGCGATTACTTTCTTTCGTTGCATCAATACACATCCCAAGACGGAATGAGACGCGTCGCAAAAGACCACGAAGTCTTCAATTCCTTCTGGCAAGGCCAGTATAGGAGCTTGGATAAGCTTTTGTTTAAGTATATCGAACGCCTCTTGTTGCTTTGTTCCCCATTCATATTTAATGTTTTACGAGTCAAAGAAGTTAAGGGAACAGCGATTCGAGAGAAGTTTTCAATGAACCTTCGATAGTAGCCGACCAAACCCAAGAAACTTCGTATCTCGGTTGGCGACTTTGGGATCTCCCACTTAGAGATAGCTTCAATTTTAGCGAGATCCACTTGAATTCCGTTAACATTAATGACATGACCAAGAAATTGCACTTCGTGCAACCAGAATTCGCATTTCGAGAACTTGGCGTACAACTTCTCGGTTCTTAGAATTTCAAGCAACGTTCGAAGATGATTTTCATGATCATCCTTTGACTTAGAGTAAATGAGTATGTCGTTGATGAAAACGATCACAAATTTATCTAAGTAAGGTTTACAAATTCGGTTCATCATATCCATAAATGCGGCTGGCGCATTAGTGAGTCCGAATGGCATAACGGTAAACTCATAATGGCCATACCTCGTTCGGAATTCGGTTTTCGGAATGTCTTCGAATTGAACTTTAAGTTGGTGATAGCCCGAATGAAGATCGATTTTTGAAAAATAGCTAGCACCTTGAAGTTGATCGAACAGATCATCGATACGCGGGAGTGGGTAACGATTCTTGATTGTAACTTTTTTGTGAGCTCGATAGTCGATGCACATCCGCATAGATCCATCCTTCTTCTTGACAAATAGTATCGGCGCTCCCCATGGTGATGAACTAGGTCTTATGAAACCTTTCTCGAGAAGTTCGTCCAATTGCTTCTTTAGTTCTTTCATCTCGGTTGGCGCAAGGCGATATGGAGCCTTGGCGATTGGGGTAGTTCCGGGAATAAGATCGATTCTAAACTCTACTTCACGATCGGGAGGAATGCCGGGAAGTTCGTCAGGAAAGACATCGGCATATTCGGAAACAATGGGCACGTCTTTGAGTTCTTTGGGTTTTGATTCTTCGGTGACGTAGGCCATGAATTCTAAGCATCCTTGATTTAAACATTTGTTAGCCCTTATCATAGAGATTAGGCTAACTTGGCCAGCGTCTTTATCCCCTTCAATTCGTATAGTACGTTTATCAGGGGATTGGAGTTCAACGGTCTTACTGTTGAAAAGGATACGAGCATGGTTGTCGGATAACCAATCCATACCCAATACAACATCAAAACCAGCAAGAGTCATGGGTAACAATTTAATAGGCAAAATATAACCGGCTAACAAGATTTTTCCGTTTTCTAAAGCTTCGGAGATTTTAACAATTTCGCCATCAGCGGTTTCGACGCTTAGAGTTTTGTTAAGTTTGATTAAAGGTTCGTTTAATAGACTACAAAATTTATAATCTATAAAACTTAAATTGGCTCCTGAATCAAACAAGACTCTAGCATAGGCGTTGTTAATAAGGAACGTATCGGTGATAGTTTCCGGTGTGTCGGCTGCTTTCTTGGTATCAAGGACGAAGACTCTTGCATTGCCCTTTTTGGGCTCATTCTTCTGACCGCTACCACCCGCACCACCAGTAGCGGGCTTATTTTTGGGGCATTCAAAGCTGAGATGTCCCATTTCCTTGCAGTTGTAGCAAGTCATTTTCTTCTTCCAACAATCGGTCATAACGTGGCCGGGCTTGTGACACGATTCACAAAGTCGTGGAGTCATATGGCATCTACCCCTATGGTATTTATTGCAAATTTTGCATTGTGGGATGCCGGGGTTAAAGCCAGATCGTCGTTGATCGACTCATTTACCCTTTAATCGGGTATTCCCTTCCTTCTTCGGGTCTTGAGTTGGTACGACCCTCTTGTCTTCCTCTTTATTGCGGATCATTCCGTCCATCAGATACCCAGCCAACTCCATCGCAGAGTCAGCGGTTTGTGGCAAGTGTGACCTTACCATATCACGGATCTCACGTGGTAGTCCCCAAATATAACGAGTGACTTTGCTGGATTCGCGGGTCACCAGCTGGGGTACCAGGCGACAATACTCGTGAAATTTCTTGTTATACTCACGAAGGTTTGTTCCGACAACCTTGTGAGCTAAGAACTTGGTTTGAATCTGATTTGTCTCATGCATCGGACAGAATTTTGACATTAATAACTCCTTGAACTTGTTCCAAGTCAGACTATACATCACCTCCCTTCCTCTACTCATGATCAACGTGTTCCACCATTCTAGCACTTCGCCTTTGAACATTAAGGTGGAGTATTGAATCTTTTTTTCATTCGTACATTTTATCGTAATCACTATCGTTTCCATCTCTTCAAGCCACCTTACAGTATTGATGGCTCCTTTATCTCCGTGAAACTCTTTTGGTCCATAACACTTAAAGTCTTTGAATAAGCAACCACCGATTTTAAGTTTCTTGTCTCATGCCTCCATCGGCATTTGATTCGTGCATGCTTTCGTCCATACGGGAGGGTCTAGATCGAGGTTTAGAAACAGACTTTCGAGAAGGATTTTCAGAATGAGAATGTTTTGTTTGGGATCTATTTTCATATTCCTCCCTAACCGCTTTTCTAATAATTTGTTGTATTTGATTCACGTACTTTTCGGGAATTGGTTCCTCTCGTTCTTTCTCGGGACCTTTCCCTTTAGCGGCGTGTCTCTCGGCTTCCTTTCGGGAAACCTCTCGGTTATCGCTTTGTCTAGACATTCTCTTTTTCTTTTTATCTAAAATTTTTACACGTTTTCTTTATTAAACATACTTTTTATTTATTTCACATATATATATATCACAAAGTGATATATATCTTTACAACATTCTTATATATCGTTCAAGCGATATATAAGTTCCTATCCTTAACACATCATATGTTACATATTACACATACAAAGTATATTACACATAAACTTCATTTCTTGATTCACGCCATCCACTTCTTCTTAATCCCTCATATACTTCTTAACAAACTTTGTTAACTTATTGTATTTACGGAGAAGCGTTTCTCCCATCTTTTTCTTCTGTTTCCCCTCAATATAAATTTTCTTCCTCAACTCATCCGTTTCTTGTAGGGCTCGATCCAAATGTTCCTCCTGGGACTGAGGTATATTGGTAGGATACCCGTATCTTGGAGGTGGGTCGCGGTAACCCATCACCACAATATCGTAGTTGTTCTTGGGATCAGGGTATGGTGATACAGTCACATCGGAGGGATAATTGAAGAATGCATCGGCTGTCTCATTTTGCTCACGGATCTCTTTAGCCTGTTCTTCAATGGATGGAATTTCTCCTTGGTAAGGTGGAAAACTTGTAGATGCCTTACCCTTGAGTTCATGGAGAAATTGCATATATGGATCGACTGAGCCATAACTTGGGGTTGAGTGTTGTTCCTCCACTGGTGTAGCTACTTCATTTGGATTGACCGGATACTCCTCTTCCTCGGGATCGGTCTCCTCCTCAGGTTTCTCTTCCGATTCCTCCTCTGGTTCTAGTTCCTCCTCTAGCTCTTCTGCAGTCATTGCTGGCATATGGATCTTCTCGGCATAGTTACTCTCATCTTAGGCTTGTGAGATGGTTCCCTTTTGTTGATATGAGAATTGGCGGTATCCATAGTTGAAATGCCGGTATGCCACCTCCTTTGGTCGGAGTGAAACTACATCCAATCGGAAGAAGGAGAATTGGGTTCCTCCTTTACTTGCTTGTTGGTGAGAAAATAGTATGACGGATGCGGATTTGGCAGCACATATGTTGAATCTGAGTAATGTACTGGAGTCTCCATGGGTTGATAAGTCAGAATCTTCGAAGGATAATACGTCGGTACCTCGGATGGTTGGTACATTGGCAGACTTGTCGGATGATAACTTGAATGCCTCGGTGGTTGGTATACTTCGTGTGGAGTGTTATCCAAATGATAGATAGGACTTGGTTCCATGTTGGGTTGTTGGCTAGGTCCTTCGTTGAAATTGAAAAATGACTCGAAGTAATCTTTGCTCATGATGTCCTTGGGGAATTTGTAGTACTTCTTTGCTCTTCTTGCTTCATTATCATAATACTTTATTAATTCTTCGTATGACATCTCTTTGGGTGGTTTAGAATGTAGAGAGGGAAAGAAAGGGTTACCAACCAATCTTATCCCTATTCAAATAAACAAGTAAATATTTCCTACGCTTGGATCGAAGCTTGGGTATTGTTTTATGATACCCAATTCGCTAAGATCGATGGCTCTGATACCAACCTATCACACCCCCAATCTAGGCCTAGGAGTATGAACCATAGTTGGTACCACATTTGTAAATAAATCAAAGTAGCGGATTAAAGCGGGAGTCTTTATAAAAACATAAGGATCATATTTATAAGTATTTACAATACAAAAGACGAGACGAAAGTCTCGTTTAGTTTTTACTTGTTTTATAAGTTTTACAAAACCACCATGTTTTAATATTTACACAAAATTATCCGAGCCATCGGATTCTTGAGCTTCTTCGTCCTTCAAGCTCTAGTCTTGGTTACCTGCAAAATGTTATTAAAATACGTCAGCAACGAATACTGGTGAATATGCTGACGCTAAAAATATTTTCTTTACTTAATTACCCCTCGAGAACACGTAAGCCTCGGCCCATCTTGGCTTAGGAATAATTAAGTTAAACAATCATCATAAATTCGAGTCTCTACACTAGGTCACCTCAGCAAGACACCGCAGCTTCTCGACATAACTTAGGTACCATAAATATACACAAGGTCATTCTCACTCAAACATACTTTGGTTCGGCCCATCGTGGCTGGAGGTCGTGACCAGGCGTGGTGCGATGTGCCCATCGCATACCACATATGTAAGGATCCAGACAAACGTATACCACAGCCTGAGGGCTAGGCTTATACTCTTATTTACAATGTTTTTAGAGACACGTGGCCTCATGTAAAGTTTTACACATAACACGTTTGTTTATTTGAAAACAAGTTTGTAAAAGTGGGGCGTATTCACCTTTTGATAGGGATTGGTTTTCAACACCGTCCGTGTGTTCTTCTCTTGCTATCTCGCACCTATAGTACGAGTATAACTTTTGTTAGTCGGATACACGATCCGGCTTAAGACCTTTAGTCTTATTTATCTCGATGAACCTTTAGTTCATAATCTCTTTTTACTTTAAAACCTTTAGTTTTAATAGTAATTCATAAACCTTTAGTTTATTCATAAAACCCGACGTTTCTTCTTCTTTAAGAAACGTATTCTTTTCTTTATTATTTAAGTATACTCATTATATTTAAATAATATATTTCATAACAAAGAATAATCTTATATATATATATATATATATATATTTATTAATATATATATACTTTATCTTTCTTTTCTTTATTTTCTTTGTTATATCTTTCTTTGTTTATCGAGAATAATTTCGACTTAGGGTATTAAGCCCTTTCAATATTTTATTATTATTTTGGTCGGGCATTATGCCTACCTTGATTGGCTTAGAATATCCTTCCCACTTGGGCAGCACTTCAACACTGCTCAATCAACACTCTTTCTTTCTAAACTCTTACTTCTCACTTGGCACGCTTTTCGAGACACCAACACCCTTTGGCGCGCACTTCGAGGTAATCGTCAGGACGTCGGGACAACACCTTCTTTGGGATATCGTCGGGATGTGGCACGAATATCGAGATACTAAACACGGAAAATGAGGTTTCGGGATACGTTTATCGAGATGGATCGAGGGCACGTTTTACGAGGTGTAGTGAGAGAGTAACTATGTGAGATTTGGTGTGATTTGGAATGAACCCGCAGCCTTCCTATTTATAGCCACTTTTGAACCCTATCGCGGTACGCGATGGGTCACTTGGCAGGCCTATCGCATACCGCGATATAGGCCTGCTGTGTCAGACAATAGACCTGCCAAGTGTTGACACGTGGCAGGCACCGAGTCCACGTGGCGACACGTGGCGGACGTGTTGCCACGTGGTGACACGTGGCGGCAACCGTTGCCACCGTGTGCGACGTGGCACACGTGTCACAATCTGTCAGACACCCCATCGCGGTACACGATGGGTGTCTCTCTTGACCTGTCGCGTAGCGTGATGGGACAAGAAAACAGATTTTTCATTTTAGTCCCTGGAGTTTGGAAATTGGTAGAAATGATCCCTTGACTATGGAAACTTGACATTTTTTGCCCGAATTTTACGTAATGTTACACTCGCTCCCAAAATCTCAGTCAGGAGGCTTTTCTTTTATCCAACCCCGGTCTAACCCATTTAGTTCCACCCTTCCAACATATTTATACAAATAGCACATAGTGAAACTTAAAAGCATTTTAAAACATTCAAACAGGTCCGACCACCAATACTTAAACTTACCCGGACCAAACCTAATACGTGACATATAATGAGAAAAATGGTTATTTTTGAATTTTAGTGGTCCTATAACTCTTAATGCACCATTGTTGAACCCTCAAAATGTGTCGATCCAAGCACTTCCGCTTACTCTTCTGTGGCTTTGTCGATTTCGGTGGCGATTCACTATCTAGTTCCTCCACAGAACTTCTAACATTCATATGATGTGGCGTCTCAACTACCACCATATTCTGATCCTCCTCCATTGCCACTTCCTCTTCCTTTTCTTCTTCTGGTGATGTTTTGATCTCCATTGTTGGTTTCCCCATGATTAGTGTTTCTAAATATATAAGATGGCCAACAGGGTCAAATTCCGCATGTTCATCAAAAACTGATAAACCCACCAATTCATCACCAAACTCATCCTCCCAAGATGGTACATGCTCCCTCTCTTCGTCATCTTCCATATGGTCAAGTGACTCCTCAACGACATCTTCCCTCAACTCCGTGTAACCAGGTAGCACCAACTCCATCTCTTCTATCACGCCCTCATCATCATTATTCCAGAAGTCATCATCTGTTTCATAGAAGTCTTCCTGCTCCTTGTAAGAAAAACTCTCATTTTGAATTCTAGCACTTATCTCTTCTAACCTAGCTTCGAGTTCCTCTATCTTACGGACTCTTTCTCTTTCGATCAACTTATCAAGCCTGGCTTCCAATTCCTTAATCTTTTGGAATCTTTCACGTTCCTCTTGTTCAGCTCTTTCCAACATCTTCGATATAAAATACTCTTAAACTGACTCGATCTATTAAACATATTAACTAGACTCGATAAAATAAAACACAAACTAAATTATCCTAAAGACGACTAGACACGCTTTATTTAAGACACGGACTCACAAGACACACCACAACTCAAGACACAAAAAGACCAATTAATCAATTAAGTTCAATCAAAGCTAGTTTCGCTATCTCCTAAGTATCCCCGGCAACGGCGCCAAAAACTTGACATGCTGAACGTGGTCTATAAAAACCTAACCTAACTTATACACTCTAGTTTTAAATTAATAAATCTAGACTCTCCTAATGCTAGACCACTAGACAGCCAAGTGTACCTATCAACTGTAGTAAAGCCTAATGAAGTCCGGATGTCGAACCCACAGGACACTAGCGACACCTAAACTAGACTCTGACTAATAACTTAAATAAATGGATTTAATTGATTTTTGTGTTTTTTATTTATTAACTATAAACTAAATAATACTTGAACTAAAACTAACACGAAACTAGACACAATAAAATAGGGATGGAACTCAAACATGGGGAACAACTACCTAGGTAAGGAATCCTACTAGTCAACTCGTAAACTCTCAGAATTGGATTTATGATTGGTATCGTATTCTAAAAATATGAAATTTAAGGAATAACTATAGTAAGCTAGATCACCTACCGGTCTCACCAACAATACCTAAGAACCCTAAATATCATGTAAAGCTCAACGGTTTAATGGTTCGGATCACCTCCCGGTCTCACCTTACCTAAATATGCTAAGGTACCCAAAGACTAAATCACCTCCCGTTCTCTCTAATCACAAAACACCCTATAGCATTAAGGGGTATTTTTATAGAATTCGGTTATAATTCGGATCTGTAAGAATCTAAAGGAATCTAGGGTAACTCACTCCCGTGCAATCACTACCCAAACCCGCAAAAGACCAAAACAGACAACACTTAATTACCTCCCGGTCTCTCAAGTGACAAAATATAAGGTATCTCTAAACTCTCAATTACCGTTCCTATGGAATACGTTAACAATAACCCATAAACTAGTTGTAAACACACAGTAGACTACCTAATATGCATCCATACATGAAAGACATTCACAAAGACGCATATGGAACAATAAATTGATCATAAATTAATACCAAATACGCATAAGCATCATAACCTAATAAAATAAAAGCTTTACTAAAGCATGAACCAATCAATAATAATCTAAAACCAAAAATAAAATGAGCCTAAAAAGTATTCATCCACACCCAGGCCGTATAAAAGTTTAGCCAATCATAATAATAATCGATGAAACAAAGATAAAATATATAGTGCTGTTCATCGTAAACGAAATAAATATGATAGAGCTACTAGCCTGTGAGCTTAAATTATTGAGTTGTGTGTCTGGTAGATTAAATTAATTCTCCTACCTGGTAACGTGCTTCTTAATTTATTTCTAATATGCCGTGACTTTTTGACCTGCTTGTCTTGTTTCCTTGAAATATTTTCTTCGAATTGTTTGTAACCCACAGCCTCTCAACAGCCTAGGGATTCCCCCTGACTTCTGTGCTCTCACGGCACCCACCAAAAATAAAACCCTCTCCACTTTCAATTAACGAGCCCTCCTATTATTCCAATCTCTTAGTGGGCCTTTGATTTGTTTAATTCTATAAATGGGCTGCATTCAAGACATAGTTATTATTAGTTCACAAATAATTGACGTACTTGACATTTGAGAGTTTGCAATCACAGTACACATTCACTTGATATAACTATCATATTATACTAATGTAGTCTCTTATGTAATTTTTTTCTTCACATGAGAATCATTACATATGACATAGCAAGAGTTTATAAAGTTAATTTTCAAACAAAACAGATAAAAAATATATGTAATTCATTTGTTACTCTTGAATGTAGTAAACGACTCCAATTTAGCTCGGTAACTTTTGAAACCATAAAAACCCTTATTTGAGCCAACTAAGAATAATATTTAATAAAAACTAGCTCAAAGAACTTAAAATTGTAGAAAATATTTATATAATAGTATGTATATTTTAGACCACATCAGGCCTCCATCTTAAATAGAATATGTATTATGAGATTTTGAAAGTGGAGTTCTTTTAGAATTAGTAACCCAATGATGAGCCACAAGCTAAGGATGATTGCTTCATATATATTATCACGGCATATCATTCATATTCTATAATTCTTGTATACTCTTTAGCGCTACACGCATAAAGAAAATAAAATAAAAAGGCCTCAACATTTTTGCTAGTTTTCGGCCTCCGAGGACGTTGCGCCAGCCCTGAGCCCAACTAGACAATTTAGTAGGGTTTTATGTATGTTTAGCTCCATTGAGGCAAGGTTTTAAATTATTTGGGGGAGAATTATTGGGGCTAGATGGTTGTTTCATGAAGGGGATATACCCATGCCAGATCTTAACTACTGTTGGAGTTCATAGCAACAATGGGATATACCCGGTAGCATATGCAACAGTTGAATCAGAAAATAACACTTCATGGAGATGGATTTTGGAGATTTTAGGAGATGGTCTGGATTTGAAATCTAACTCTAATTTCACTAAGCAAAAGATAATTATTTAACACTTTATTATGTATGTATTGTATCAGATTACTTACAAATATCGTTGTTTTTAAATTAGGGCTTCATACCTCCAATGCGAAAAGTTTTCCCAAATGCCAAACATTGATAATGTGTGAGACATATTCAAGAGAATATGAAACAAAAGTGAAAGGGTCAAGATGCAAAGAATCTGTTATAGAAGTGTGCATATGCAACAACTCCTTAGACATTTAATAAAGCAATGAAGGAGGTGTTTACAGAAAATAAGGAGCTACATGATTGGTTGAAGGAAATTCCACCAAGGCATTAGTCATTATCACATTTTACTGGAAATGTTTTGTTGTTAACTATATTCTTGTTAATTACATCCTTGTCAATTGAATTACTTATGTTTATTATTGTAGGTAGGGCACATTGTGATTTACAAATAAATAATATGCGTGAGGTGTTCAATAGGCAGTTGACAGAGGGAAGGGACCTACCTATCATTATCTGTCTAGCGTATATTAGGAATACTTGATGAAAAGAAATGTGAAGGTGCAAAAGAAAATTGCAAAATGTAATTGGTCATTAACACCCAATGTTACAATTTCATTTAAAAAAATCAAGATGGATGCCTCTAAGTGTAATGTCATTTGGAATATGGCTTCAAAGTATCAAGTTAGTGGTACAAATCAAGAGCAATATGTTGTGAAAATTGACCAAAGGTATTACTCATGCAGAATATGGGACTTGACTGGGATTCTATGCAAGCACGCAGTGGCATGTATTCTTGATACGGGTGAACATGGATTGGATGATGGTGTTCCAGAGAAATGGGTTGACAGAGTTTACTAGTTAGAGACATGGAAGAATGTACATGCACACACCATAGATCCAATCAATGGCCATGAAGAATGGGTACCATATCCGTGGCCCACTACATTGACTGCTCCTAAGCGACATGTGTAGATTGGTAGAACAAAAAAGAATAGAAATAAATCTGATGTGGAAATTGTGGAACTGATTCAGAGGGTTGATAAAGCCAGGAAATTGCCAATGAAGGGTGGCATATTTACATGTGATATTTGCAAGCAACTAGGACATAACAAGAGATCTTGCAAGATGAGAAAAACATGAGAAGCAGGAAGCTCAGGAACACAAGCTGATGCAACAGGATGTTCAGGAAAACAACCAGAGGCAATAGGAGGTTCAGGATTTTAGAGGGTGTTATTTGGATGTTAAACTGTTTGATTATGTAATATTGTAGTTTGTATGCTGGTACTAAGGGTCTGTTTACTTTGGATGTTAAACTTGTAAACTTTTGGTGTTGGAACATATCTAATTATGGTTAACTTACCTGCATTTAACAAGTGCATTTTGGTATATTGTCAGATTTTAATGTATATTTTATATTGTCAGATTTTGTGCAAATTACCTTGGCTGCACACTTGATTTTGTGCAAATTACCCGAACTAAACATTTATAATCTGTACATTTTGGTAATCTGCACATTTGGCTATTTTGGCTTTACAAAAGTCAATTGCAGTTTGTATGAGTAATCTGCACGTTGGTATTTTGATATGTTTTGACTGCAAATGGGCCAAATAGGGTATTTGATATGTTCTGGTCTATTTTGTTTTTGTTTATATGAAAGTGGCATTTTGGTCTATATTACTTAAGCCATTTTGGTCTTATGAAAAGGCTATTTTGGTCTATTTTAGTTTATATGTAAAAGGCATTTTTGTCTATATGAAAAGGCCATTTTGGTCTATATGTAGAGGGCATTTTAATATTTTTTGTATTTGGACAATTTTGACTTTACAAAAGTCAACTGCAATGGCTAGTGTTATTTTGACTTAACTAAACACTCAACCTTGTCAAACACTTGGCAAACATTTTACACAACACTTGACCAAACAATGATAAGTTAATCAACTGTGTTTAATCAAATCATATATTCAAACAAAGACCATATATTTTCATTTCATAGAATTAGTACTACAAAAAACAATACAGTGGTACCATGACCATACAACAAAGACATCTTAACTAGAAAACTTCAATATTTAGTAGAAACGTACCTAAAAAAACACAACCAAAACAAAAGCCAATGCAAACTTTATTTTATTGGTCTTCAATTCTATTTTATCACATGTTTGACATCTTAGAGGATCCACCCAAACAACAAAGCCATAACTCCTTGGCTGCAATTAACATAAATTAGGGCAAAAAAACCTAATTAAAATCAACTGAGTTGTATAATTCTGTACAAATTACCTGTTTGCTGCAGCAATAGAACCGTCTTCCTGGGTTATTCTACGTACATGAAGTGCAAATCATAGTAGGCCAACCACATGAGCAGGAAACAATGGTCAATGATCTAAGGTTTTGAACAATTTGGTCGATGCTCGATGGTTTTGAACAATTAGGGCTTGGTTCTGCTTTAAGGGTTATATAAAAAAAACTTATTTAAATTAAACATTGTCTAAAACTAAAAAAGAGAGACAAAATTAGCAAACTAGAGGAACAAAAACGACCATTAACTCTTTATCAAATATTGTAACGATGTAATTAGCATTGATGGTTAGGATTTTTTCTTCAAATAAAATATCATATTTTTATTATATTTTGGGGAATGAATAGCGGATGCAATTATCGATTAATACATTTATCATCTCTATCGATTATTAAATCCATTCGTAACATTAATCTTATTGATGTGAAACCTGAAGTGTTTAGCTTTTGACTAGACATGCTCTTTTCGTTTAATGAAATTTCTTAACTTTAAAGACACGCTGTTAAAAATATCTAAAGTATACAAATACTTTAAAGACATGGGTGCTTGTATACATGTAGTCGTCCTTCAAGGACCCTTAATTTCTAAAATGGTTAGATATTATCTATAATATATATAAACGAAAACATAAAAATCCTACGTGTCGCGATGTGGTCGTTCCCCCTTTTTTTGGAGTCACCAGATTTGCTTGATTTTTAAATGGAGGCTTCTCATGCATTTGACCCGAATTCATGTGTATGGGTCTTACCAAACCCAAATATTCCTTAAACGGGTTATAACATCTCATTAAATAAAAAATTATTCTCACCAAATTATATGTAAAAATCCTATAAAATAGGATATACTAAAAAATAATATCTTATTTATTTTAAAAAAGATATATATATTATTTAAATTAGGAAACCAAATTTATAGTAAAAAAATAAACGGGTCTTGGGTCTCATCAAAACCATATAGCTTTTAAACCGGGTTATAACATCTCATTTATTTGTGAAACAATTTATCATCAAACTATAAGTATATTATTAACTTTTATACAATAAAAAAATATAAATTCAAAAAATAAATAAATATTAGAACAGACAATATAAAACATCCCCGTAATACGGGGGATAAAAACTAGTTATATTAATAATGTGTTTCTAGTGAAAGGTTTTAAATTGCATTAAATAAATATATATATATATATATATATATATATATATATATATATATATATATATATATATAGAAAGTATATTGAAAAAGAGAATAAATATCTTTTACACTTTTTATAGATTATAAGCACTCTTATTTGACAAATTATGATGTTGAAAGTGACGAGCGGATGACATGGATTCAACATGGTCACTCTCTTTTGTCTTTTGGTTTCATAAAAAGACTTCCAAAACAAAATAATGCCACTGAACTATAAATAAATATTACAAAAAGTCAGACATCATTCAAATAGTTTCCAGAATACTGAATTTTTATTCTCATTCTTTTATAAAAACAAGAAAATGATTTTTTGTTTTAGAAACACACAAATTCTAATGACTTGATGTCTTCAACAATTTTCCCTATCTTGACTTCTTTGCTTGAGAATTATAGTTCGTTTTTCAGCCTTTCATATACACTAACAAAAATTATGTCATGTATTATGTTATTTTTGATGATTATCTCTCTCTAACCAAAACTGCAAATATTTTATTAATCTCACACTAATTGTTAATGTTTTGCCATATAACCGATAAATAAATGTAACACGATGTGTATAAGCACTGTCTCCGCAACGTCCCCACATAAATGGGCATAACGGGGAATTTATCTCAAAATGTGTCTTTTATATAAGCAACCAAGGCTGATTTGAGGCTATCTAGCCAGTATTTATGTTGGAGCTTATTAGTTAGATTTAGTTCATACTAGTTAGTTAGAGTTTGCTATCAATTAGTTAGGATTAGTTTATCCTTTCTTTTCTTGTCTATAAATACTAGTTTGTAATCACATTTACATTTAAATGAGAATCATGATATAAATTTTACATTGTATCAGAGCATCTAGGCTCGATCTGATTCCGCACCATCTTTGATTCATCATCTTCATCATTCGATCTTGGTTCTCATTCTTTTTGATCAGCTTATCATCTTCATCATTTTCTTCTCGATTCATTGAATCGAATTCACTTCATTCATTCTGATTTTTGTTTGAATGTCGAAATCACCTTTATCAACGACATTGATTTCAATTTCGCTGATTCATCTCTCATCTTCATTATTCAATCGATTTTGATTGAATTCATTCATCATCATTGTGTTAGTGATTGTCCTCATTACTTCATCCATTTGGACCTTGTTTTTCGGCGTGTTCTTGCGAGTAATCTGGCGGATATTTTCATCGTTCTTCACTTTCAATTTGAACCTCTTGCGATTGCAGAGATCATTCAATCAGAGTTTGTATGTTTTGTTTTCTAGTGTGAAAACCGTTTTCCAGTCAATGTAACAACTTTTTCCGGTGAATTTCGTTTTTACGGGGAGCATTTACTTTTCCGGCAGCCATGACCTCATGTGAGAAATTGGTTTAAGTTCATGTTCCAGTTTCGTTTCCGAATTGTGTTTCTGTGTTCATTTTGATTCAGCAGTGGTTCGACATATGATTCGAAGCTCCAATTAGTGTGTACGTTTTTCGCCATATCTTATATGGCGCATATCTTTGAAGTGTACAAGCACATACGTCGTATAACATCATCAGTATATGTTACTTAGCTTCATCAGCGTATATCTTATACGCCGAATAGCATACTTACATGCCGCATATCTAAGTTCATCATCAACGTTCATCTCCAATGTTTCATTTTTTATCAAGCTAGTTATCTTCAAGTTGGAGTTGAAGCATCTCTAACTTGCGACCGAGGGGGGGGGGAGTTTATTACTTAGAATTAGTTCATATTAATTAGTTAGAGTTTGTTATCAATTAGTTAGGATCAGTCCATCCTTTCTTTTCTTGCTTATAAATACTAGTTTGTAACCACATTTACGTTTGAATGAGAATAATTATTTGAATTTTACAATTTGTATGAACATAAATGAAAATTATTATAAAAACTAGATTGAATTATTTTAAATTATTAGAATTACAGAAATTGTTCTTTATGTTTATAGCAAATTTCACTCGTTGTCCTTTATCTTTAAAATTGATGAGTTTTATCCGTTACGTATACAAATCCAACAATGTATGTCCTTTAACGCTAACCCAGTTAGTTTTTCTGGTTAAGTTGTGTCATGACAAAGTTAGTTATTTTACCCCAATCATTTAAAATACATTTTAATTAATAAACTAAAAGAATATTAATTAATGTTAATATATATTTTCTCTCTCTCTCTCCTTTCTCTACTCTACAGTAAAACAAAAGCACCACCCCAACCATCACCACCAACACCCACCCCACACCACACCACCACCATTAATTAGACCACACCAGCATCATCATTCCACCTAATTCCGATGTCGTCGATAGAACCAAGATCAGACCAGCATCATCGTCCCACCTAACTTCCGTCAACATCCACCTGCAGCCATCCACCACCATTAAAGCGAAGAAACGAGATTTACCAGAGCCGTCGTTTATGTTGTTATATTCATGTTTCTGTTAATTTCTTATCATTCCATATGAAAACCTATGGTTTGTTATCTTTTAAAACCTAGAATTTGGGGATTTTTCAAATCGATGGCTCAGTGTGGTCAGGGGATATAGCTAGTTTGCTGGATGCTATAATCAACCGATTGTTGGAGTCTCGACGAGTGAGGTAGGTTCAGTTATCGGAGTCGGAGTCCCGGTAACTTTGTACCATTTTATGATATATTTTTCTTCAATAACCGAATATCCCCCAAGTCTGATTGAACTTTGTGGCAACGATTTATCCATTTTCGTTAGTGTTTTGCTATTTGATTGTGTTTTTTAGCATGAAATGATAGATCTAAAAGGGATGATGAGGGTTTTAAGATGGGAGTGGGCTTTAGAACGAGGATATGCAGGTGGGGACGCGCCATGTGTGGTGGTGGTGTCCGTTGTCGGTGAAGAACGTGGTTGTGGCTCGCCGGAGATTGAGCTTTGGTGGCAAGTAGATGAACAAGAACAAAGCAGATGGAGGTGGGGTTGAATTAAATTACATATAAATACAATAATTATAAATATATATTAGGTTTAATTGTTATTATAGTTTTTTAAAATAAATAGGTAAAATGACTAATTCACTATCATGTGCAATGCACATGGTCTGACTTAACCAGAAAAACTAATTGAGTTAGCGTTAAAAGACATACATTGTCGGATTTGCATACGTAAAGGATAAAACTCATCAATTTTAAAGATAAAGGACAACGAGTGAAATTTGCTACAAATATAAAGGACAATTTCTGTAATTCTGTCTAAATTATTTAACAAGAGGAAGGAGGAAAAAGGAAGTGGGTGTCGAATATTAAATAAAAGTGTTATGTAACTTGAAACGTATTTGTGTCCACTTGACTTCACTCATGGTTCCTTGAATAAGAACTTGACGTAATTAATATTATCTTACACTTGTGAAAAATATATAAATAAAATGGTCTAAGACTGTTCGTAGTGGCAGCTTTGCCATCAACATTTTGGAGGAAAACGCAGGGGTACACCGGCCCCCTGCGTTATGTATTTTTTTGGCAATGTTTTATGCAAAACGCGATATCGTGGCACGCAAATAAAAAAAAAAGAGCCGTTGGGGCCATTTTTGGAGCAGTTGGGGTTTTTTTAAAAAAATTATATTAATTATATTTATACTATATAAACAAACCAAACTCATTTTTTTAACACAGTCATTCCACTCTTATACCAATTTATATCTTTTACACAAATATTTATATCATCATTGTAACACCCCAACCCGGAATGGGCTGACATGTCACTTTTTACAGTAATCAGAAACATCAGACATAATTCCATTTACTTAAAAGTCGGAGTTACAAGCCAGTAGTCCAAAACATTAAGGCCAAATACATATAATCTAAACATTTCACAGATAACTGGTAACTTCAGATAGCATCCTACTGTTTTATTTCACTCTCTCCATCCCGCCCAGAGTAACTTGTGAACCTGTGTGAGGAAAAGTTTACGGAATGAGCCGAATGTCCAGTACGGAATAATAGGCTCAAAATAACAACGGTAACTGTAATAACAATATAAGCTATAACATGATTAGTAATATAACGGTAACAGAAACATAATCAGTGATACGATATAGAGTAATTTAAAGAAACAAATCGTATCTTACAGATGTACCCATGAGTCCGACAGAAACATATAATACGTGACGATATACAGGTAGCTACTCCTGTATATCAATCACACGAAATGGCGCGGGTTGGCATACCCACAACCATTTCCCGTAGCAGAAACCGTAGCATATCTAAGACCGATCCATACGCCTCCTAATAGCTATGGGCCACACATGCCCTTAAGAGACGCCGTGAACTAATCTCTCCGTCACGGTAGGAGCACATGTTGTTTATGCCACAACAACATGCTCGTGGGACACTCCACGAGAAGCTAGAACTCAAGGTAACAGAGCACAATCAATCATAACATATATTTAATAAACCATAAATAATAACCATAACATTATAATTAGTATCGGAACATGCGATAATGAGCGCAATATCATAAAAAATATATCGCATGCTATAAAGTCAAATAACAAATCACAATCGGAACATGAATCGAACGGACGGCCAAATGAATCGAGTTGTCAAAGAACGTTAGGAGATCCAAAGGAGTATATATATATATATATATATATATATATATATATATATATATATATAACATCAACAGGGCTTATAACAAACGAATATAATATCAACAAGGAGGAGGATAGGATCCGTACCTTAGGCGAAGATCAAAATATTGAGCTAACGACTTATAGCTAAACGGTCAAGAATTCCTACAAAATTGTCATATTTAAAAGTATACAAATTAGATTTTAGTTGTGGTATATTGGTTTGTTAGTGCATTTGTTAAATTTTAGCCAGAATTTATTGAAACTTTGTAAATCTTTACTGCCATATGATGATTGTCAAATAATAAGCTTTTATAAAGATGATGGGTATTGCATTTGTAGATTTGTTCTCTCATTTTAATTCATGATTCGTACAGTAATGTCTATATAACTTATTATTTTATTACATGTAGCTTTTATTATTTAATATATTCGAAACTTGAAAGTTATATTATTTATATTTACAAACAACTCTATGATAATAACTTAATATAGTTTATTAATTATGTTATGAAACAAACTGTTTATGTGCTTAGTTTGAAATAGATTTCACGTAACTTAAAAAAACAATCTTTCAAAATTTTAGAGCAAACAGTTTGTTGTGTCATCTTCTATATCAATAATTTGCATCGATTGGAGTTTAGTACACTATGC
The DNA here is from genome assembly GCF_021521415.1 of Bidens hawaiensis. Lineage (NCBI taxonomy): Eukaryota > Viridiplantae > Streptophyta > Magnoliopsida > Asterales > Asteraceae > Bidens > Bidens hawaiensis. Next base: position 87,015 of record NW_027496709.1, read on the forward strand.
AACTTCTCAGTTAAATGAACTAAATATTATGGGGGTACCGAAGGTTACCTCAGGTGTTTGGTTGGCCCAGTGAAGAAACACTAATCGACCCCGGGCAGATTACGGATAATCTGGGGGTTAAATAGATGTTTCCCACGAGGATGAGGTCCAGCAAAGAAAGTTGTTCTTCAGGTGACCTGCAAAACAGACACCGTAAGCTCGTCACTGAGAAGGGGGGGGGGTTCCTCCTTGTGACCACCCTCCGGTGTGAGAATCAGACTAGATTGCTCTGAATATAAGTGTATATTAAGAGATTGCTAGAGAAGATAAGATAATGAGATATCTCCTCATCTCCTTACCATTCCAAGGTGTTGGAGTATTTATAGCCGAAGGTAGGTTTCCAAGAAGGTACAGCCGGCTGAATAGTATTCCTGTTCTACCAACAGTGGGCTACGCACGAGCCATGCTGATTGGTGGATAGGCTGCGGCTGATAGTGACAAGGCCGGTTGTATACTGTTCCTTTACTGCCGGCTATGCACTGTTCCACCAACTGTAGGCTACGCACGTCCCACAGTGAGGGTTGGTGAGTAGGCAGCGGCTAATAGTGACAAACAGTACTAGAGGGTGCTCCTCCTCGTACTGTTGTCGGTGAGCTGTCACCCTGTGATTGGTTCATGGGCTGCTTTGGTCAGATCTTGTCTATTCTGTCCATACCTTGGCAGGTATAGTACAAAAGATCTTCCAAAAGCATACGGACTGGCTCATTTGGGCGGGAGTATTCCCGCCTTGCTCATTCCTTCAGGTGACATTACTGAAGTATCAAGAGTTAGTGCCTTGTGCGTGTAGCCTTGCTATTAGTGCGGGTAGCCTTCCCTGATGGCTTGTATCCGCAGCTGCGGGAACAGGCGGGGTACTTCACCATTGGGAGGCTTTCCCTGCGGGAACAGCTGGCATACTGCGCGTAAGGTCTTCATCTCTGAGCATGGTGGGTCATGCGGAAGCAGTTGGTCCTTGCGCAGACGTCCCTCTTCAAGGTGAGTCTTGCGGGTCCAACTGGGCTCTGCTGGGACCTACCTCTTCAAGTCCCCCCAGTCCAATGTTCTTCTCATGAATTATTAATAAGTGAGGTGAACTTTTGGACTTTAGCAAGGGGTTTTGAAAAGGGTTTTTGGTTTTAAGGTTTTCCGTGGGGATTCTTCCCGCGGTTTTCCTAATGTCACGCAGAAATTCCCGACTTTTCTGCTTGATCTTTGGGTATGATGCGGGTAGGTTTGTAACCTCGCAAGTCAGGAGCGTTGAGTTTCACTTGTGTAGAATCTCCATGAGGTTTTGGTAGTTTTAACATAGTGATCAATTATGTTAAACAACCAATTCCATCTTGGAGCTTCAAACAAATTGTCAACGATCCCGCTATGCGGGGATGTTATTTCCCTTTCCGCGAGCATGGCCCAGAAGATCCTTCTTGGTTTCAATTCCCTGCGAGTGCTAAGTATGTGAAGGGTTTCGCCTTGATACTGTACCCGCACTCGTCTTATAGTTAGTTTACTTCCAAGGTATTCTTGGCGTCCATTCCCTGCGGGTGCTAAGTATGTGAAGGGTTTTACCTTGACACTGTACCCGCACCTGTCTTATAGTTACTTGGTTGCCCAGGTAAGGGGATATATTCCCTCTTATTTTTGAATATTTGAATCTTTTTGAATTTCTTTGAAATTCGAAGAGTTGGTGAAAGGATAAGAACAGTCCAGACTGTTGAAGGGACGTTAGTGTCTGACGGTTTCTTCTGACAGTTTCAGGACGTGCAGGAAGTTATGACGACGTGACAGTATATGGTCATTCCAGGCGCTTTTTCAGGCGCGTGGGCGCGATTTTTCGGGCGCACTCGTCTTATAGTTAGTTTACTATAGTTAGTTTACCTTGACACTGTACCCGCACTCGTCTTATAGTTAGTTTACTTCCAAGGTATTCTTGGCGTCCATTCCCTGCGGGTGCTAAGTATGTGAAGGGTTTTACCTTGACACTGTACCCGCACCTGTCTTATAGTTACTTGGTTGCCCAGGTAAGGGGATATATTCCCTCTTATTTTTGAATATTTGAATCTTTTTGAATTTCTTTGAAATTCGAAGAGTTGGTGAAAGGATAAGAACAGTCCAGACTGTTGAAGGGACGTTAGTGTCTGACGGTTTCTTCTGACAGTTTCAGGACGTGCAGGAAGTTATGACGACGTGACAGTATATGGTCATTCCAGGCGCTTTTTCAGGCGCGTGGGCGCGATTTTTCTGGCGCGTGGGTGCGGTTTTTACGGCACACGTCCCGTCAACAGCTGTTGCCAGGTTGCTTTTTCCACGTGTCATACTTTCATTGCACCCGCTCTTTTCTCTCTCCTCCGCATTAAATTCATCGCATTTATTGCGATGAGTATATAAAGGGGGTGAGGGTTCACAGTAATCTACACTTTCACTTCTCTCTTCTTCTTGTAAACGATTTCCGGCGAATACTCACTATTCCGTCGAGCATTCTTCTGAAATCATTCTGTTACATCCAAAACATGTCTTGTACCAGTGATTTTGAGGCCGCTGCCGAGGAGTCTGAGATGCTCGTCGACAACCCGACGTCGACGTCCGATAAGGACGACAAGAGCACTGCTGGTGAGTACCAGTGCGCTCTTCCTACTGATCTCTACCAGTACATCATCCGGAAGTTCATGCTCGAGCCTTTCGAGCCTGAGTTTCCGGAGCCTCATCAGACGGTGTACGATGCCCCCAAGGGCAAGATAGGGGTGTATGCCGCATTCTTCGTCTATGGGAATCTGAGGTTCCCATTGACGAAGTTTGTGTACCGTGTTCGGGAGAGGCACGGTGTACACTTGACGGAGGTACACCCAATGGCGATCGCAAAGATCCGCCATTTCGAATGGGTGTGCCTCATTATGGGTGTGGAGCCCCATGTCGACCGCCTGATGACCTTCTACTCCTGGAGGTGCATCCAAGGGTGGTACACCCTGGTCAACCGGATCAAGGGTCTGAAGATTTGCGCAACCGAGCGCAGTCTTCGGTCGTGGAAGCGGGAGTTTTTTTATATCTCCGCTCGCGTCATCCCGATAGCGATGACGTTTAAAAATGGGAGCGCGCTCCCGAACCTTCCCGCCTTGAATTAGCAGGAGGCGGAATGGTTCTCCACGGTTTCCCGGATCCAGTCCCCGATTTACCGCTTTGCGGAGTCCGGGATGGTGATGCTCGGGATGAGCCGGGTGTGGAAGGAGGCGTTACAGATTCCCATCGTCCTAGAATACGGTTTGAATTCTGTCCCTTACGGTATGCTTTGTCTTCTTTGTTGATTTAGGTTTTTCTTCTAACTGTTTCTTCTTTTATTTCAGAAGGGAATGACTTGCAGTCGCTCCTGCACCCGCGGGAGGCTGATGTTCCCGCTCGGAATGGTACTCGTGCTCTAGATGAGAACGAGTTGCCCATCCTTGAGCAAACGGCGGATCGGTTCGTGGAGGTCTACCCGCCAGGCCACGAGATCCTAAGCGCCAGGCGGCCAGGTAAAGAACTTTTTAACCCTCGCCCTGTGAATGCTGAAACCTCTGCGGGAATTCCTCTAATTCTGTCATCTTCTGATGAGGAATCCGCAGATGGTCCTTTGTTGGCGAGGAAGAAGAAGGCTGCCGGCGGGAAGGGCAAGGCGACAGTTGCCTCTACTGCCGATCCGGTGAATCGGTCTAACTTAGAGACCGAAAGTGAGGAGGTGGCGGGGAACCCTGGTGGTGAGACCGCTGTTCAGGAGGTTCAGACGGCTGTCACCTCCGAGCAGCCCCGGACGACGACGGTCACCGGCATGAAGAGGCCGGCTCCATCGGGTTCGTCCCCGCCTGTTCGCACCTTCAAGCTCAAAAGGACTCGTAAGTGTAAAGTTAATAATTTTAACTTCATGTTTCTGCCATTATATTTAAATATGTTGTCTTCGTGCAGGCGTGGATGCAACCGCATTCCCGAGTGGAGCGGGAAGGAGTGCGTCTGGACCCATGACGGTAGGTTTGGTCAACCTACCCGAGGCGATGACCCAGGCGGCTGCGCCTGCTTCGAGTGTTTGTTCAGTTGCTCACCCTGTTGAGGCAACTGTTCCACTCGTAACTTCATCCCCGCCGGCTGTGAGTGCCATTTTTACGGCATCCTTCACTGAGCCGGCGGTGGTTCCTTCTGCGGGATCTTCTGCCGCAGCGGCCACGGTTGTGAGTTCACCTCCGGTGAGTTCACCTCCGTTGGTTTCCACCGCGGCGGCCTCCACTATGCCTCCTCCGGCACCGGCGAGTACGGCCGGCTCTTCAGGTACATACGGGGCTTCTCGCCAACCTCTGCCTCCTTCCCATCTGCCTGACCTCTTGGATGGATTTCCCTTAGGTTCAGGTGATGGGTTTTGGGGCTATCGGCCTGTTGTCGACCCTACAGGTGCGTAGGGTTCTTTTGGCTGGTTTTTTTTTTTTTTTTATATCATCTTTTCCTAACTGCTTTTTGTTTTTTGCAGTGTCGGATTCCAATGAAGTGTATGTTCCACGATGGAACATCCGCCGAGGAACAACCCTTCGCACGTCTGTGGACTGCGTGGAGTGGGCGCGCCACGCAATTCCCAATGGTGCGTTGGGGGAAGCAATGGCTAGCTACCAAGAGGGTAGGCTTAGCACGGAGCTTCGAATTCTCTTGGCCCGGATGCAGCCGCGCGTCGAGCTGCTTTGTTGTGAAAATGACAAATTAAAGGCGGTGCGTATGCAAGACGTGGCTCAGGCGCGGGCCATCCGGGAGGAGAACAGGAGACTCTCCGCCACTGCTGCGGAGAGGGAGAAGGCGTTCAAGGCCCTCGAGGTTGACGTTCAGGCCCGGCTTGAGGCCCGTTCCAAGGCTGCCCAAGCTGTTAACGAACAGCTTCGGTTAGCTAAGGAAACTGCACGGAATGCAACTGAGAGGGCCGTCAAGGCTGAAGCTGTTGCGGAGCCTCTACGCGTGGAGAATGAGGAGCTTAAAGCCAAATTAGAGGCTCTCCAGCAGGCTCATGATGCCTTGGCCATGGAAGACGCCAAGAAACTCCAAGAGATCCTGGACCAGAGGGGGGTGCTTGAGCATACCGAGCGTAAGCTAAAGGGCGTCGAAGAGGCTGCAGCGAAAGATGTGTTGCTTGCCAACCTTACAAAGAACGAAGCCGAACACGCCCGTAATGAAGCTCAAGTTGCCCTCCAGGAGGCCCTGGTTACCAAGGAATGGCTTCTTCGAGAAGCGTTGTCTCAGGTATGTATATTTATAATGTCTTCACGCTTTTCTTTATACCTGGAAAAGTTGACATTTTTTTTTTGTATGTTGTGCATCGGGTCTTCACGGATACATCTTACGATGATGCTATGAGCGCAGCCCTCAACGCTTCTCACGATGATGGGGAAAAGGCAGGTTTCCTGCTTGGTCTGGGATATGTTGAGAAGGGCATCCCGCCTTCTAACTTCCCTCTATATAACGTAGATACTGACGCTGCTTACGACCAAGCAGTGAACCAATACGCTGCCTTCCCACATCCGGTGGTGGAGAAGGTGGACGAAATTGCTGCCGCTGATGATGGGCTAGCTATTCTCAAAGCCTTCCTTGCACCGCCACCGTCAACTGATGGTGCGGGAATGAGTGGGTTTGGGGGGAGTGGTCCTGAAGTTTGAACATGAAGATCCCTTCCCACCGTTAGGATAGATTTTTACTTTTTTATAGATTCTCTTGTATGCGGGTATGTACCCAGCAATCCTTGTAATATTTGAATTTCGATGGAATAAAGATTATTTGACAACGCCTTGCCTTGTTTATTTCACGCATATTTTGATTTAACTTAGGAATTTCTTGAGTACTTGGATAAGTTAACTTTTTAACGTGGCAGATTATAAGTTTAAGTTTTGCTTCCTCTTTCGTGATTGTGCGGGTATGACCGTCACTTTCACTTAGTAGGATGGCTAAACTTTACTTACATCTGTCCTGTGTGGAAGTTTCCCTCATCTTTTCCTTAGAAATTTTCTAAGTATTTTGAATACGTTAGCCTTTGTACGCGCGGTTGTTAATAGGTTAATGTTCAGTTTCCTCTATCATGATTGTGCGGGTAGGACCGTCACTTTCATTTAGTGGGATGACCAAACTTTACCTATAACTGACCTGCGTGAAGGTTTTCCTTATCTTTTCTTTTGAAATTTTTACCGTTTTATGTGTTTATGCGGGTTTTGCCGCCTTCCACACGTAACGACTTACTTCTTCCCATATTTATGCGATGAATACCGGCATATCAGTGTGGGAAGTTCATAAGTATAAAGGTAAGGCTATCAACACAATGTGAAAGGAGAATCATTTCCATTAGAAGTGGCTCTAGGCCTTTTCTTTACAAGTTTGGAATTGATCTACATGTAACATTTGCGTAATTGAGCTCCATTCCATGTTCTTGGGATGGGAGTGCCATCGAGCCTTTCGAGCCGGTATGCGCCCTTTCCCAGAACTTCTTTGATAATGTATGGCCCTTCCCAGACCGGGGCCAGTTTTAATGGGCGTTGTTGGTTCGAAGCCTCGTTGTTACGCAGTATGTAGTCTCCTACATTGAAGTTGCAGAGTTTTACCCGCGTGTTGTAGTACTTTTGCATTTGTCGCTTGTAGTTCTCTTCACGCACTGCGGCTAAGTCTCTGCGTTCCTCGGTTAGCATAAGGTTTAACCGTCTTTCCGCATTATTGTCTTCTGGCTGAATCAAGACCCTTGGTGAGGGTAAACCAATTTCGACCGGGACCATGGCTTCAGTGCCATAAGTGAGGCTGAACGGGGTTTCTCCTGTACTGGCCTTTTTCAGCGTTCTGTTTGCCCAAAGGACGTGCGGAAGCTCGTCCACCCAGCCGGATCTGTGTTCCAAGAGTCTTTTCTTTATGCCTTCGACGATTCTCTTATTTGCTCTTTCTACCTCACCATTACCCTGCGGGTGCGCCACTGAGGTAAAGGTGTGGGTGATTTGAAGTTCTTCCAGCCACTTTTGTAGCTTCTTGTCAGCAAAGTTGGTGCCGTTATCGCTCACCAAATTCTGTGGAAGTCCAAAACGACAAATAATAAATTCCCAAATAAATTTTTTGATATGTTTCGCGGTTGTTTGGGCTAAGGGTTTTGCTTCTATCCACTTGGTGAAGTAGTCGATGGCTACCACTAGGAACTGAACGTTTCCTGCTGCTGTAGGAAATGGGCCTGTCACATCGATGGCCCACTTCTGAAATGGCCATGAAGAGGTGACTGGAACAAGTTCATTCTTCGGGCGATGCGTGTTGGGTGCGTAGAGCTGGCAAGACCTACACTTTCTGATGTATGCCAGCGCATCCGTATGCATCCCCGGCCAAAAGTATCCCGCGTTGTTTAGCTTAGCTACAACAGCGCGTGGACCTGCGTGTACTCCACAGATGCCTTCGTGTACTTCCCTTAGAAGGTAGTCAGCATCTTGGTTGTCCACACATCTTAAGAGTGGGCCAAGAAAGTTACGTCTGTAAAGGATGTCGTCTATGAGTTGATAATTCAGTGCTTTACAGCGTAGTTTTCTTGCCTGTGTTTTTGACTCTGGTAGTATACCCGCCGCAAGGTAATTTATTATTGGTGTCATCCACGTTTCTGTGCCGGTTTGGATGACACAAATTTCCTTGTGCGGGACTGAAGGTGCCCCGAGAAGTTCAATGCGGATGTCATTTCCCAAGTGGGTGAAGGCTAATGACGCAAGCTTGCTTAACGCATCCGCAGATTTGTTTTCGCTGCGCTTGACGTGTATGACTTTGCAATCGTTAAAATCACGCATAAGGGTTTTTGCTTGTGCGAGGTACAAGGCCATTGTGTCGTTCACGGCCGTGTACGTCCCGTTTATTTGGTTGGCTACTAACATGGAATCCATGTGGGCTTCCAAGTATTTCACTCCCATCTTACGCGCAATTCTCAGCCCGGCCAAGAATGCTTCATACTCGGCTTCGTTATTCGTACTTGGAAAATCCAGTCGAATAGCGTAAGTGTATTCTTGGCCTGCTGGGTTGGTTAGTTTCAACCCTGCGCCTGAACCCTCGTTACTGGCTGCTCCATCAGTGTAGAGTCGCCAGACATCATTGATGTCCTGTGCTGGAGAGGGTTGAGCCTCTTCCTGGCACTCTTTTTCCCGCGATGCAGGCACTTCCGCAATAAAGTCGGCCAAAACCTGGCCTTTTATGGCTGGTCTTGGCTTATACTTTATCGCGTATTCCCCCAACTCAATTGCCCATTTGGCTAGGCGTCCCGATAACTCGGGTTTGCGTAGAACGTTTGCAAGTTTGAAGTTGGTGAGAATGGTGATTGGGTGACCCTGGAAATATCGTTTTAACCTGCGTGAAGCGTGTACAAGTGCTAAGACTAATTGTTCGAGGGTAGAGTACCGGGTTTCTACGTCTGTTAGGATACGGCTGACATAATAGATTGGCATCTGGATGCCTTTCCGTTCTACTAGCAGGACCACCCCGGTTGCTCTATCTGTTGCAGAAAGGTATAGGATTAACTCCTCCCCCGCTTCTGGTGCTGTGAGCGTTGGGAGTTCGATCAAGCGTGACCGAATCTCCTGAAAAGCTGCTTCCGCTTCTAGTGTCCAGCGGAAGTGCGTTTTCTTTAAACAGTTTCTCAATGTTGACACGAAAGGAAACGACTTATCCGCGTGGTTTGCCAAAAAGCGATTAAGTGCGACTAGTCGTCCATTCAGTGTCTGAGCCTGTTTGATGGTAGTAGGTGATTCCATTTTGATAATGGCTTCGACCTTTTCAGGGTTCGCTCTGAAGCCATCTTTAGTGACGATGACCCCTAAGAACTTCCCTTCTTCCATCCCAAAGGAACACTTGCTCGGGTTGAGCTTCATGTTTATCTTCCTGAGCGTGTTGAAAGTTTCTTCGATGTCTTTCAACATCGCTTCTGCGTCAGGGCTTTTGATAACCAAGTCATCCATGTAGACTTCCTAGTTCCTCACAATTTGGGCATGAAACTGGTTGTCCATCAGGCGTTGGTATGTGGACCCGGCATTCTTAAGTCCAAATGGCATCATTTGGTAACAAAATGTGCCATCGGGCGTCCGAAAAGCGGTTTTGTCCTGATCATCAACGGCCATGTGGATTTGATGGTACCCCTTATACGCATCCAGGAAGCATTTAAGGCGAAATGGTGCTAACGAATCCACCTTAAGATCAATTTCGGGTAACGGATAACAATCTTTGGGGCATGCTTTGTTTAAGTCCTTGAAATCTATGCACATGCGCCATTGTTTGTTATTCTTCGGTACCATAACGGGATTTGCAACCCATGTTTGATATCTGCTAACGCGTACGATGCCTGCGTCAAGGAGTTCCTTGACTTGGGTTCTACACGCGTTAGTTTGTTCTGGCCCCATTACTCTGCGCTTTTGTACGACTGGCGTAACAGCTGGGTCGCACTTGAGCTTATGCTCTGCCTTACTTCGGGGTACGCCAGTCATGTCAGCTGGTGTCCACGCGAAGATGTCAGCGTTTTTCTGTAGTAAGCGTTTGAGTAAGGTGCGCGTGGGATCAACGACTGTTGGGCCAATGGTAACGGCCTGGTCAGGGTATTTGCCATTGAAGGCCCATCTTTCCGGTTCGGTGATGGTTGGTTTAGCCATCTTTGGTTTGGGTTTAGATGAGACAGATGCGATGCATACCTGGGGAATGCCGGTGATCATCGCTACACCCTCAGCTGTTGGCCATCCCATCATGCCGTGGACTGACGATACCACGGCATTGAATCTTGCCATCCCGTCTCTCCCGAAGAGAATGTCGTATGTGTGGTGTGGCTTCCTCATCACGACAAAGTCCACATCTTCTGTGCGGGAGTGTTTCCCGTCCGTAAGAGTGACGGGGAAATATAGGATACCCAGGGGGGTGTTTGTGCTGCCGTCGAACCCTTCCATCGAGGCGTAGATCGTTTCCAGGCGTTCCTTGTCTTCGTCATCTAACTTGTCGAAGAACTGCCTGTACATCACCGTTGACGAGGCGCCGTTGTCAGCAAGAGTGCGGGAAGTGATGTAGTGCCCCAGCTGGCTTTTGATGACGATAGGGCCTTCTTTGCTGGGTCCTCCTGGCACTCGCGGGAAGCGCACCCCAGCTTCCTTCCACGCGCATGGTTCTGTCGTTCGCCTTTTTCTTCCTCTGATGTTGCCATGAACCATGTTGATGCTGATGTCAACGGGCTTTCGTCCGTTGCCTCTGTACCGGTTATCATTCCTTCCTCCCTTCTTGATTGATGCCACAAGGTGTGCAAGTCTTCCATCCTTGACGAATGTTGCAACAATATCCTTCAAGGATGTACACTCCTCCGTACTATGACCCTTTGTCCCGTGGAAGTCACAGGATTTGCTTTGATCCGCATTAGGTCGCTGCCGGATGATTGGAGCTTTTGGCCATGGTAGTTTTTCGGTGGCAAATATCTCCGTGACGCTTTTGGTGAGTGGCGTCCACCGGTGTTTTCGGCTTGAAGGGTGTGTATTATCCCTCCCGCCAACAAGAGGGCGAGAGCTGGGTAAGGTGTCAAAGTTTACCCTTGACTGCCAAATACCTAGCTTCCTCTTTTTGTTCTGCCGGGCGATCCGAACATTGTTTTCTCTGGTCCTCTGCGTGTAGAGGTGTGTACTCTGGGGAAGATCCCTACCCAGTTGCTTCCCTGTCTCGGCAAAGCGCTTGGCCGCCGTCATGAAGGCATCCCATGTGGATGGCATGCCGTCCTTACCCGTCAACGTGCGGATAAGCTCTGGGTATTCGGCGCCCTGGATGAAAGTGGCGCGAACAAGATCTTCACTTATGTTGCCCAGAATCAGCTTTTTGGAGTTGAAGCGAGTGATGAAGTCTAGTAAAGATTCATCCTCCTCTCTAACGCAGTTGAGGATCGTCCACTGTTCTTCAGTATATTTCCTCTGTTGGCTGAAGTGTTGGCTGAACTTGTTCTGAAAGTCCGCCCAATCATAGATGTGGTGGACCGGTAAACGATCGAACCATGCCCTGGCCGCTCCAACCAGTGTCATCTGGAACATAAAACACCACGTGTGTTCCGTCCAGTTGCTGACGGTTGCCCCCGCAATGAATCTGTTCAAGTGATCGTCTGGGTCGGATAGACCATCATAAGTGCCGATGTTGGACATCTGTTTGGCACTTCTTGGGGCGATTGCTTCCGCAATGTCCCTTGCAAACTTGGACTTTCCTGCATTTGCAGCAGTTGGTCTAAAGGTTTTGGAGAAGTCACGTGGGTTTCTCCCCGCGTTCGTTGGTTTAAAGGTTTCTCCAAAATTCCTTGTCGGTTGGAAGTCCGTTTCCTTACGCTTCCCTTTCGCCTTATGGCGAGGGTTTGCGTCGGTATCGGATTCTTCCCGCTCATCGTCTGAGTACTCGCACTCACTGTTCATGTTGAGATGTTGGCGAGTACTGCCGAATTCGTCAGCCTGTTGAAGTGAACGCAAGCGTTCATCCAACTCAGCTTGGAACTCTTTCTGACGTGCTTCGGCCCATGCCTTAACTTGATCGAGTGTTTGGCGAGGGAGCCTCGCCCGTTTCTCCAATTGGGCATCAGTGAACCCCAGTGAAATATTGTTTACTGCACTTGTCCCGGCTTGGGTAACCGGGGTAGTGTTCGTAAAATTTGTATAACCGCCGGTGTTCCCCCCAGTTGCTGGGGTTGTGGTTACCGGGGTTTCTTGGTCACTTACTGGCCTTAGGACCGGAGTAACGTTAACCATTTCTTCAGAAATTTTGAAAAAACTAAGAATTAGTTCTAGCTTTTATGCACGGATGGCGCCAATGAAGAAACACTAATCGACCCCGGGCAGATTACGGATAATCTGGGGGTTAAATAGATGTTTCCCACGAGGATGAGGTCCAGCAAAGAAAGTTGTTCTTCAGGTGACCTGCAAAACAGACACCGTAAGCTCGTCACTGAGAAGGGGGGGAGTTCCTCCTTGTGACCACCTTCCGGTGTGAGAATCAGACTAGATTGCTCTGAATATAAGTGTATATTAAGAGATTGCTAGAGAAGATAAGATAATGAGATATCTCCTCATCTCCTTACCATTCCAAGGTGTTGGAGTATTTATAGCCTAAGGTAGGTTTCCAAGAAGGTACAGCCGGCTGAATAGTATTCCTGTTCTACCAACAGTGGGCTACGCACGAGCCATGCTGATTGGTGGATAGGCTGCGGCTGATAGTGACAAGACCGGCTGTATACTGTTCCTTTACTGCCGGCTATGCACTGTTCCACCAACTGTAGGCTACGCACGTCCCACAGTGAGGGTTGGTGAGTAGGCAACGGCTAATAGTGACAAACAGTACTAGAGGGTGCTCCTCCTCGTACTGTTGTCGGTGAGCTGTCACCCTGTGATTGGTTCATGGGCTGCTTTGGTCAGATCTTGTCTATTCTGTCCATACCTTGGCAGGTATAGTACAAAAGATCTTCCAGAAGCATACGGACTGGCTCATTTGGGCGGGAGTATTCCCGCATTGCTCATTCCTTCAGGTGACATTACTGAAGTATCAAGAGTTAGTGCCTTGTGCGTGTAGCCTTGCTATTAGTGCGGGTAGCCTTCCCTGATGGCTTGTATCCGCAGCTGCGGGAACAGGCGGGGTACTTCACCATTGGGAGGCTTTCCCTGCGGGAACAGCTGGCATACTGCGCGTAAGGTCTTCATCTCTGAGCATGGTGGGTCCTGCGGAAGCAGTTGGTCCTTGCGCAGACGTCCCTCTTCAAGGTGAGTCTTGCGGGTCCAACTGGGCTCTGCTGGGACCTACCTCTTCACCCAGATTGGATAACCGGAGCTTCCCGAGCAAGGGTGTCACAAGTGGCCGGATATGGTGAGCGTGTCGTAAAATTTGAGAATGGAAAGGCGGAGAGACTTTGAGAGATTTATGAGATGTGGGTTTGATGGAAGAGTCATGAGCTTTTATAATGGGTGGTCAATGGAGGGAATATGGGAAGTAAAAAGAAATATCTTCTTGGCACTATGAAGAAAATGGTTTGATGAAACCGACACCATTTTACGTACAAGAAACAAAGAACAGAATGATGATGGACTGATGGTACTGCTGTATTGTGGTGTCACTGGTGTGGATATGCATGCTAATTATATTTGGTTTGACTATCTTGTATGAGTTTTATTATTGTTGTTATATCTTTCTTCTTATTATTATTATTTTATTCATTCATTATATGTTTTGTTTGAGTCTTACTTCTCACATGCATACTTTTTTTTTCAACGTATAAATTCAATTCATTTTAATTTAACATGGGTACCAATATGTGAATTTAATTAGATTCCCTAAAATATCTTTCACCCATTTAAAAGAAATCAAAACTTATTTACAACCCTTTTACGAATCAAGTTTCATGCTTTTGATTTATGTTTTGGTTCGTTTTTAACCTTGAAATTTTACTGGACTCAATAATAATTTTTAAGCATAACTCCTAACACATTATTTGTATATATTTATTTTATAAGTTTTTAAGTTAAGTTTTTAGATTTTCGGTTATTACAATCATGTTTCCGAATAACAACCAAAATATTCTCGGTTTCGGTCAATATGCCCGTCAAGGCAACCAAAATCCACAACCGAACCAATCTACTGCCCCGACCCCAACCGTACCCGTCCCGCATATGTATGACCCGCAAATGGCCGCGTACTTTGCATTTCTACAAAACTCTATGCCAAATGCGGTGCCCGGTTTCCAAAACCCAACGACAAACATTTTTGCCGGTTCGGGTTCCCAACCCGTCCCGGAGACCCAACCCGAGGTCGAGTTCGTGCCGGAGACACAACCCGTCCCGGAGACCGTAGGCTGTTCGAGCCAACGCGGACGTCCGAGAAAACACGGAAAGAAGGCCGCCGGCGAACCTCGGGCTAAAAAGACGAGTTCGTACTATGTGCTCATGCTTGGTGCGCGATATCGGAAGATGCCAAATGCGGTAGGTTTTTAAAATACATATATATTTTTTTAAATTTCTTATAACAAACATTAAACTTGTAATGTTTTTATTTTTTTTAGCGAACTATCAAAAAATGGGGGTATTTTGGCACAAAATTATAGAGTTGTTCCACGAGCTTGGCGGGGACTCACGGCGAGAAAAAGATTCGTTACTGTCGAAATGGGGCGACATAAACACCAAATGCTTGGCTTTCCATATGGTTTTCTCTCGGATGAATCGAAATAGGAGTTGCGGTGTCTCGGACGCGGAAGTCATGGAAAACGCGTTGACGGAGTATCAACATAAGGTCGGGGGCCTTCAACTACTTTGGCATTTGGAAAGACCTATTGAGGTTTCACCCAAAATGGGGCATGGTGTTGGATGCCGAAGCCGAATGTGGTCCGCGTAAAAAAAAGTCTAAAACATCGTCTTCGGTTGATCCAGACACGCCCCTTTCCGACGCTCGAAACTTCAACTTTTAAGCGGTAATGATGCCGTGAATACTACCGAGATGCCTCGGCCGGGGGGTAGAAGAACCAAAGGCAAAGGAAAGGGGAAAGGGGTCGCTTCGTCGTCGGCAACGGGTTCGAATCCCGAATTGGAAAGCCAATTCAAATTAGTGAACTCTCGACTCCAAGATTTACACGAACTTGGAACCCAACGACTTCAAGTAAATTTGGACGCCGTCGACCTACTTAGAAGGAATGAAATGAACAAAGACATCGAGATTTTATCAAACGAGCTATCCAAAGACGACCCGATAGTCCAATCTCTAAAAGCCACTCGACGAGTGAAAATTTTAGAAAAATATAAATAAGTTTTAGTTTTATTAGTATTATTTATGTAATTTTTTTTTAATTTGATGTATTTTTTTAATTTAGTTTTTATTTGGAAGTTTAATGTAATTTTTAATTTTATGTTAATTTATTTAAATGATTTAGTATTTAAAAAAACAAATAAAATTAATAAAGACTGGGCGTCACATGACGCATAATGCCTGGGGGTAGAGAGTTATGACTAAAGCCTGTTTTTGTAACAAACCATAACTCTGACTAGGCGCCACGTGACGCATAATACCTGATAGTGAAGTTTTATGACTACAAATGGTCGACTATTTGACTTCATAATGTCTTTCTTCAATCATTATTTGTTGTTTTATGCGTTATGTACAAATTAGAAAATTTACAAACTCTATGAACAGAAGGAAATGGCGGTGACAAATATGTAATTAATAATATACCACTTGTGTTTTCGCATTGACTTGCTAACAAAGTATGAATTATGAAAAACCTACTGAAGAAGCTACACATCAAGCCAAATCATTTATCAGATTCGAACTCGAATTCTAACCCTCACCGATCGAACTTAAATCCTGTGAGTTATACAAGCTGTTAATGTCAGTTATAGAAAACTAGACGTGAGTAATTAAACAAAGATGCGATTATTTGGCAACGATGAAACTAATTCCAGCCACCTGATCAATTGAAGCGATCAAATCAATTGAACAAATTGGGTTAATCGTATCATCGTTCATTAATGTTTTCATTCAATTTTTGTTTATATCAAATTCAGTTATTATATATATAAGTAGAATTACTATGTAACTATTACCGAGTAATTAAATCACATTATCTTTCAGATAATATTTCATTCAATATTTATTTTCTTTCATATAAATTAATTGCATTTACAAATAATATTCATTCAATTTTTGTTGTCTGTCATATCGAGTAATTGTATCCATACGTGGTACATGAATTTGGATAAGAGTTAAAACTCTTTAAATAATTTCTCTTCTAATATCACCTAAACAACCATCTGAATTACTATACAAATCTCGCCAAATTTAACATCTAAATTAGCACATGACAAAAATCGACTATATAGTTTTAAGACAAAACATAATGCTCTTGTATTGGGTCTCCGACACGTATAGTGAGAGTTAGCAATATACCACATAAAACTCTTCTACTTAAAACTTGACACACAAGTATATGCTCTCATGTATTTATACTTAAAACTAGTTCTGCAATAGAGACACAAGTGTTATCAGTTATCACCAATACAAAGCCCTTAATTAAATACTAATTCAAACTCTTTTTTTTTTTCAAAGAAGCCATAACCAAGGGCGGATCTAGGTAATCGGGTACGGGTTTACGGAAACCCACTAAGTTTCGGATTTTATATAGAATGTCTATATAAAATATGACAGTGAAACCCATATATAAATTGTGAGTGAACTTATAAACAAAGTTTCCATCATGGCTTACTGGTAGACACCCTGCTTCAGTGCTTTGTCACATTGAGAACCCATGTTCAAATCCCACTGTAATTGTGTTTGTATCTTGCTTGCTAACTCCAAAAGCTATGACTATGACATCATTAGCTAAAATATGTTTACTCTATGTGACTATGATATTCATGTTATTAGCTAAAATATGTTTACTCTATGTGACTCTTGTGAACTAAACTCAACTCAATTTGAATAATTACTATATATTGTAGCAACTTAGCTAGCATGCAATTATAAGGATCGTGTGATTGTTATGTATTACATGATATAAGTAAGAGAGATAGGCTAGCATTTCTAAAGAACGTTTTGTAATTATTTTGAGGAATCAAAGATGATCTTTAGTAAAATCTTAATCTTTGTACACCAAACCAACCCGATCCATCCAACCGACCTGAACCATCGAAACGATCCGAACAATTGGAACGGCCCGAACCGACAAACCGACCCGAACAGTGAACCCACTTGACAAAATTCCCGAATCCACCACTGACTATAACAAAATAAATAAAAACACATAATACACTAGTACGTACCAAATAACACATAGTTAAAAACTTAAAACGTCTCAAAATCAGTCTTCCTGTTTCTATTATAAGGGTGGTGTAAATGAGAAAAGAAAAAGTAAACAATAATAATAATAATAATAATCAAAGAGACCGAAAAATCAAATATAATTTATTTAAGAACACGATGTATATGTATTCCATTCATTTGGTCAAAATGGAGTGCGAATGAGAGAGACGACGTGTCATTGATGAAAGACGCATCTTAATAATAATAATAATAATAATAATAATAATAATAATATGCTCTCTACTCCCTCCTTATTCGATCAATCGATCTGACACACACACACCCAACATTCAAAACTTAATCTTTTTAGTTTTTTCCATCTGGGTTTCAATCAAGATTGCTGATTTCATCATCCTAAATTCAATACCTTTTTAATCACACTTCGATTAATATTAATAATAATGGGTTGGTTTTCTTGTTTTGATTCGAGGGTTGAAGACAAATCAATCCCTCAAAAGGTTGTCACTGATCGCCCTCAAATCCACACACCAACACCTTCAAACATCTCAAGATTGCCTTCTGGTATGTTCATATTTTGATTCTTTGATCTGATCTATTTTTAATTGTTTGTAATTTTGATTTGTTTTATGTCTTATATGACTTTTGACCAGTTGACTATTAATTTCAGATTGATGTAGATTGTTTTAGTAGACCCCATCATGTTATTTGATTAAGACATCATTTTCCTTTTTTTTCCCTTTTTTATGACATGTTGCTATTAAGAAATTGTACTTGAATAATAGTTGAGATGGACACTTATGTAGTTATTAAATTTATGTAATTTGATTGGTATCAAATGATTGGATTCGCAGGCGCCGATAGATTGAAATCTAGAAATAATGTGAGTTTAAGGAGGGAATCATCCGGCCCGAAAGACAGCCCGAAAGATGGGCCGTATGCTCAAATTGCTGCTCATACTTTCACGTTCCGTGAGCTTGCAGTTGCAACTCGTAATTTTAGCCCGGATTGTTTTTTAGGGGAGGGCGGGTTTGGTCATGTGTATAGAGGACGTCTTCAGGGTAGCAGTCAGGTATATTTTTTAATATGTATGATTTTTATGGTATTTTAATCTGGATTTGATTAAAGGAAATTAATGTGATCTTGCTTAAATTGTAAATTTGATTACTTATGTTTTACAGATTGTAGCTGTGAAACAATTGGATAGAAACGGACTCCAGGGTAACCGTGAATTTCTTGTGGAAGTTCTTATGCTGAGCTTGTTACATCATCCCAATTTAGTTAATTTAATCGGTTATTGTGCTGATGGTGACCAAAGACTTCTTGTTTATGAATTCATGCCACTGGGATCTTTAGAAGATCATCTTTTTGGTAACTGTCGTTTTCATTTATTTTAATATGTTTAATAGCGTGTTACCGTCAAATACAAATAACTTTCAACGTGACAAGTGTAAGATGCGTTTGAGTAATTATTGTTACGCTACAACAAAGTGAACTCGAGTAGTTGTTATTACTCTAATTTATAGCGTACTAATAATTACTCAAGTATTAGCATAATTACTTTAATGCTTCTTAGACTTCTTAAGTTAAAAACTATTTGCCTGTTTGTACCAAATCCCACCCCAATGATGACGATGATAATAATAACAATAACAATAATAATAATAATAATAATAATAATAATAATAATAATAATAATAATAATCCAACTCGATGTTTTATATACCGTTTGCAGATCTTCCACCAGATAGAAAAGCATTAGACTGGAACACTAGGATGAAAATAGCAGTGGGCGCAGCGAGAGGTTTGGAGTTTCTTCATGACAAGGCTAACCCTCCGGTTATTTATCGGGATTTCAAATCATCAAACATATTGCTTGGTGAGGGATTTCAGCCCAAGCTTTCTGATTTTGGGCTGGCTAAGTTGGGTCCCACTGGAGACAAGTCTCATGTTTCTACACGGGTCATGGGAACGTATGGTTATTGTGCTCCCGAATACGCAATGACCGGTCAACTCACGGTTAAGTCTGATGTGTACAGCTTTGGGGTGGTTTTTTTAGAGCTTATTACGGGTCGGCAAGCCATTGACAGCACCGCACCACAAGGACAACAGAATCTTGTCACTTGGGTAACCCCTTCTTTTCCATCTTACGTTTTTTTTTTTCATTTTTTTAAAGTGATATAATGGGGTGATCATGTAACGGGTCGAAACAGGCCCAGTTAAGTTGATCCAGGTCACTTTTTGTGCATAGTAACTATTCTTAAATAAATAATCACCGTGTCAAATATGATTACAGAAGTTTTATTATCTCGGTAATAACATAATTTTTTAAATAAAATAATTTACGAGTTTTATGCCTTAAAGTTATACTTTCGGTGCCCTTTGACCCGTTCAGACCTGATTAGGTATCTTTTTTAGATGGTTTTATTATGGGCAAATACCATAAAAAACCAACTTCCATTTTATTTTCACTAAAAAGTCACTCAACAACCTTTTGCACGGTAAAGTCACTTTATATGTTAAATTTGAATATTTAAAACATGTCAAAACTGATACATTCACATTGTTTTAGAAAACAACTAGGATAATAAATATCATAAGCAACGTAAGAATAAAATAAACACGTAAGCAAAACAATAGGATGTATTTTAAAATAAATTTTTTGGGTTCAAATTTAATATGTAGAGGGACTTTAATGTGCGTAAAGTTGTCGAGGGTAAAAACAGAAAGTATGTTAGTTTTTACGGTATTTGCCCTTTTATCACTTACCACTTGGTCGGAGACGAAACACAGACCGAATTGACTCATTTTAAATTAAAATTCTTGTTTTGTAATTACAGGCCCGGCCCTTATTCAACGATAGAAAGAAGTTTGCAACATTAGTTGACCCGAGGCTCGAAGGTCAATTTCCAATGAGGGGTCTGTATCAAGCTCTAGCCGTGGCATCGATGTGCATCCAAGAACAGGCTGCAGCTCGACCTCTAATTGGAGACGTGGTTACTGCCTTATCTTATCTTGCGAACCATACTTATGACCCGAGTGAGAGAAACGGTAAAGTGTCAAAGAATGAAGAAGGCGGCGGGTCAGGTCGAAGCAGATGTGCGGATCTAGAAGGTTCTGATAAAGGAGATTCGCCTCGGGAAACTCAAACTCCAAGGATGGTGAACCGAGATCTTGATCGGGAACGAGCTGTTGCCGAGGCTAAAATGTGGGTAGAAAAAAGACGCCAAAGTGCACAGGGAAGTTTTGATGGGAATAATAATAATGGTTAGGACTTAGGAGATGAAAAATAAGATTTATTTTATTTAAGATTTTTTTTCGTTTTCTCGATACCCGATTCAGGAGAAACATGTTTATGTATTCATAGTAAATGATGAAGAGAATGGGGAAACTTAAAACATGTTTTATGGTAAATTTTGGATCCTATATAAAGTGTTTTAGTGATATTGGTTAATGACACATAACATGGTTGTAAAAGCGTTTGATGGTTAATATTTTCTGATGGTGTATTCAATAAACAATAGCCCTTTAAATAGGGATCAATACAATGCAAACCCTACCTCTAAAATAGGAATAGATATCGACCAATATTAAAGATAAACATTAACAATATACTATACAAATAAATCCCTAAAATATGTATTGGCTAAGAGGTTGTACCAACTGTATTAATGGCTTTAGCAAACACACTTTGAGATGCCAACTAGTGCAAGTATATTTCAAGGAGGTATCATGTGTTTCCTATAGAAGGTATTAACGTTTCTGGGTATAGTCAGGTATTTGACCGGGTTTTTTTGGGTTTCAGGTAGGGTTAGGTTCTGACCGGTCCGGCGGGTCTGGGTCGTTTCTGGTTCCGGGTACAACTCTGGGGAGAAATCCTATACCAGGTCGTACCCGCAGGTCGGGTACGGGTAGGAACAGGTTACGGTCGGGTTTGGAACCGGGCATTATGTGCACCTCTAATCATGGCTGGCGGGATATGGAAGATCATGGTTGCGACTTTTAACAGGAGAGTTGAACGCATTTGAAAAATTAACTGCTTTGTTTGGAAAATGATTACGAATTGAATTTGTCTCTTTCATAATCTTTTGATAAGAGGTGTTGCGGCATCTTTTAAGACATCTTTTGATAAGCGGTCTATCACTCTCATCTCCCCTTAATGCTCAGATTTACTACACATGGTATCTGGGGTTCATGAAAAGAAACAAACTGAACATTTTTAAGTTTTATCAACTCTATGGATGAATTGGAAAGCTAGAAACTCTTTGCTTTTTAGGAGATAGTCTTAGATATCATGTTGCTTTCGTTTAATTAGATCACCAATAGATCAAACTTGTGTAATACTTCTTGGTTGGAATGTTGTTGCTCTACAACAAACTTTTGTAAGTTGTAACTCCTGTCTTCATTTAACGTCGTGCTAGTCTTTGATGATACCACCACCGTTCTACAAGAAGTAATATATATTATTCTAGCCATCACCATTTATCGATTAAGATTCATCGTTTTGATTTTATGCCATTCACTTGTTATTGGATAAGGTTACGTGGTGTCACTTCGAAGCTCGGGATGTACAGATATATTTTTGGGCGGTACCGAATGTGGGAATGATGTTATCGCATCTACCGTTAAGACAAGTCGTATTCCATCCTCCTTTCATTGCCACTCGCCCATTTCCCTTTCTTCCTTCCCAACTTGGGCAAGTGATGCGGTTGTAGGCACTACAACCACCATCTCTCTACCACCTCACCCTCTATCAAATAATTAACACGAGTTCGACCTGTTTATTTAACACGTTAGACATAACAACTCATATCTTATTATTTATATATTATGTTTTGATTTGTGTCATAAATTACCACCACACGTGGCTTGACAATGGCAAATACCAATGTAAAATCCACCTAAATGAGTTGAACTGACTAAACTAAAGGTTCACTCAGACTTAACTTAATTCGTTTATTATATACTAGGTTAGTTACACATATAGCATACGAGTTAGAATAAGTATTTTTCTTAAATAATAACATAATGTGAAATACAAAAGAAAAGTATCACATATATAAAGATATATTATACAGTAAAAAAAATTATATATTACGTAATTTGGAAATAAAAAGTCGTTAGAAAATTCATAAATCATAAATTATTTCTTTGTAATTTTCTATATCAAAACTTAGGTTTAAATAACTACTTTTTTAAACCAACTCGTAGACCAAAACTCATTTTAATCTTAAACTGTTTTGACATGAACAATCTTTGATACTTTATTCAGTTAAGAAATCCACTCGTTTCGTATTGGTTACTTATAAAAATCTAATATTAATAACTAATACAATATATGTTATATTAAACAAATTAACATATTTGTGATGGTATTAATTCTTTTAAGTTAGGATGGAATTATTAAAAACTGAAAATGAAATATTAAAAAGAAAAATGTATTTAATATGAGAGAGATGAGGGAAAATTTTATAAGGGTGAATGTAGTGATGACATGTGACATTTAGAAAACTTTATTTATTAAATAATATAGATTAACTTTTTTCTACATATGGTAATGTTTTGTATTTATTATAACTATAATTATATATATTTGATAACATGTATTTTAGGTTTCTATTATATTATATAACTAGTTTTTGTCCCCCTGTATTACGGGGGTTGTTTTAAATTATTCGTTTTTAATATTTATATACTTTTTTGGAGTTTAACTTTATTTATTATAAGGAAATTAATAATATACTTTGAGTTTGATGATAAAAAGGTTTCACAAATAACAAAGATGTTATAACTCGGTTTAAAAGTTATATAGGTTTGGTGAGACTCAAGACCCACTTATTCTTTTTACTATAAAATTGTTTTTTTAATTATAAATAATATCTTTTAAAAAAAATCATATCATAATTTTTAGTATATCCCTATTTTATAGGATTTTCACGTCAATAATTTGGTGAGATTGATTTTTAATTTAATGAGATGTTATAACCAGTTAAAGGAATATCTGGGTTTGGTAAGACTCATACCCGTGAATTCGGGTCAAATGCTTGAGAATCCTCCATTTAAAAATCAAGCAATCTGGTGGCTTCCATAAAAGGGGGGAGCGACCACATCACGACGCATATGATATTTGAGCTTTCGTTTATATATATTACTAGTTTTTATCCCCCGTATTACGGGGGTTGTTTTTCATTAATCGTTTATAATATTTATATATTTTTTGAATTTTAATTTTATTTATTTTACAGAAGTTAGTAATATACTTATGATACAAGAGTTTCACAAATAAATAAAATATTGTAACCCGGTTTAAAAACTTTTTGGGTTTGGTGAGACCCATGACCCGCTTTTTTTAACTATAAAATTGTTTTTAATTATAAATAATATATATCTTGTTTTTAAATATATCAAATATTATTTTTTTAGTATATCCATATTTTTTATAATTTTCATATCAAATATTTGGTGAGGTTAATTTTTAATTTAATGAGATGCTATAATCCGTTTAAGGAATATCTGGGTTTGGTGAGACCCATACCCGTGAATTCGGGTCAAATGCATGAGAAGTCTCAATTTACAAATAATGCAATCTGATGGCTTGAGAGAACTTAGGGAGCAACCAGAGAACTTTTAAAGGTTTCGTTTATATATATTATAGATGGATAGATTAATAATCTTTATATATTCAAATGTTCGGTATATGTAATTAATTAAATTTTCAGTCAATTGTAGTGTCAAAATTCAACACCATAAACATGACCCGTGAACAAAGAAAAATAAATTGACACACATAATAATAAATAAAAAAACATAAAAGCTAAACTATAAATTAAAATATTTTATAATGAAATTGTATGAATTTGCAAGTAATTTATACAATCTTGGTTTTCATAGTTTACGTATAACAATTATATATTGCATATCTTGTTATAACAACAATTACTAATATATGTTTACATTTAAAGCATAATATAGTTAATATAATATTCATATCTATACTATATAATACATAAGTAAAGGGCATATATATTACTTTTTAGTATATCACTACTTTATAGGATTTTTATATTAAATATTTGATGAGATTAGTTTTTAATCTAATGAGAAGTTATAACCCGTTTAAGAAATATTTGGGATTGATGAGACCCATACCCGTGAATTCGGGTCAAATGCATGAGAATTCTCCATTTAAAAATCAAACGAATCTGGTGACTCCAAAAAATAGGGAAGTGACCACATCGTGACACGTAAGATTTTATTTTTTGTTTATATATATTATAGATATTATAGATAAGTAGCATACAAAGGGGAAGGGGTGCTCCTCTAGAGAACATTGGACTACTCAACAACTCTACCAATCTGGCACCACGAGCTCATACTATCTTAGAACACCATCTTTAATGGTGCCGCTTCTTTCATCTACCCCATACCATTTTTTATTTATTTATTTTATAAACTCTCATTTAAATACTAAAATCATTTAAACATAACATTAAAATCATTAAAAATAAAATTAAAATACAATACTAGATTCGTTAAAAACATAAAATAAAATACTATAACAACAATAAAAAAAAACAAATTCGCAACAGAAGCGTTAGTGTCGGAATTGTTGATTACGTCGTGGGTGTTGAATGATTAAGTGATCTATTAGAACGTTCCATGCTCCCACGTGTTTAAATGCATTTCTATGGCCGCGTCTGAACTCATAATGGGCGGCATCAATTGCTTCATCCTCAGCTCGTCCACCAAGTGCGCGGTCGTAGAGTTCGTTGAACACGATAAGCATTTCAAATCCTTCCACTTTGAAAAGATTTGGTGTTCAGTGTGATTTACCACACCAAAATTTTGTTGAAATTCCACTAAAATTTTCTTCCAAATACCGGCTTCTAAGACAGTTTGGTTATCCGATTCATTCATTAAAGCGCGTGCCAAGGCCGTTACTTTGTCGTTGATACAAACTCTTGATGGCATTCTATCCATAGTGTGTGATTTTGAATGTGAGTTTAGAAATGGAGAAATGTGTGTAAAATAAATTGTGAAATAGGTATTTAGAGTTAAAGTTATGTATATTAACAGGTGTATGTGTTTTTTTTCCAACAGCTTTATAGCTGTTAGCCAACGGCCATTTACCAGAATCATCACTACTCCTTTTGGCTGCATGTAGCCGGATCAGCTACCCGGTTCGATGATGGTGGTGAAGCCGATAGGCATATTCATTACCCGGATGATTTGCCTAGGGTACCCCGGGTGGCCTAACACGTTACAAGACTTGTGAGCCTAAACTCGATGTAAAAAGCCTGCCTTGTTAATTAAATAAAGTAGTCACATTAATTTGTTTACAATAATACTGGGGTTTTTAAGAATAAGATACTAAGATTCCTCCACTTAAATGCAACTCCAAGTTTCCAAGCACCAACGTTTGTTAAACATTCGTGCACTCAGCACGTTTCAACAACTACTCTTCCACACCTTCACGCTCCTTTTTTTAGTTATTATTTACAAAACTCATATTTTTTGACAATTTTTTTAACACCTAAATTTAACTTTTACCTTGAACTTGTAAAGTTTAGTAATAGAGAGATTGCTTTATCACATAGCATTTACGAAAAGGTTAATTTTTATCCCAAATATTCAGCAGTAGGTGAGATAAAAGTTATAACTAGTCTGATATAATAAAATAGTTACTATCATATAAAATAAAAAAATACAAAATTTAAATAAAGTCTATTATCAGTGGCGAAGTTTGGCCGAAGATACCGGGAAGGGGGGGGCTCAAAATGTATTAATAAAATTCACAAACAAGGAGGCGGGTTCAAATTTGGACGAAAACGAGTAAATTTACATTACTGCGCAAAAAAACCAGGGAGGGGGAGGCCACCCTAGGCCCTAAGTGTGCTCCGCCCTAGTCTATTACGTATAATTTTGGAAAGCTAAAGATTTGTCATGAGGGTTTTTTCACGTGTCTACAAGTTACAATTTTGGAGACAAAGAAGATGTTGAAAGGAGGATAATTTGGTCATTATCCATCGTATTTTTTTAACGACTATTTGGATCATTGAAGGGATACTGGATTCATCTGATCATCTTAGAAAGAAACCCACTGTATATGACAAAACTCTTGAAGTAACCTAAAACCCTTTTATTATTATTATTATTATTATTATACATAAGATTTGAATCCAGAATTTTCATTTTCAAAAAACAAAAAAAAAGTTAGGGTACTTATGAGTATGTGTTGCTAGTTATTTTGTGGTTTATGAGTACTTAAGGGCATAAATGAAATGACAGTGTATGATTGGCCTATATATGGGTAATACCCATAAATAGATTATTATTTAGTATCTAAGGCCACCCGTAGTAGGCGTGTTCTTGGGGCGATTTTGGGTGAAGTCCGACGAGAACACCCCCCCCCCCTGACGAATTGTGGGGTGATAGGGGGGGGGGCATCTATTTATCGCCTCTTCCCGTTTTGATTTTATTAGTATCATAATGTATTGTGTATGGTATATTAGAGGTGGCAAATGGGTTGGGTCGAACGAGTCATGGGTTGAAATGAGTCATGGGTCAAAACGAGTATGAGTCATAATGAGTTTGGGTCAAAACGGGTCAATAAAAAAATGGTTGTTTTGGTTTGGGTCAAAATAGGTTAGGGTCGAACTGGGTTTTGAGGGTTTTTTTTTTGAACGAGAATATGTCGGAAACATTTTAGTTTTTTTTAGATTTTTCGTTTTTTATTTATATTTTAAGTTATGATTTTTTTTAGTATTTTTTTTTGAATTTTTTAGGGGTTTTCTGTTAAGATCAAAAACCCTCAAAAAAATATTCAAAAAAAATAATAAAAAAGTTATAATTCAAATTATAAATCATAAACAAAAAAATTAAAAACGCTAAAATGTTTCTTACGTTGTCCTCGTTTCATAAAAAAAACCTAGAATCGAACCGAAACCGAAAAAATCGACGAAAATGAAACAAAGAAACAAAAGGCCAAAACCGGACAATATCAATCGAAATCGAAAAAATCAATCAAAACGAAACTAAAAGAATTCAAACCGAACAAAAACTAAACTGAAAAAACGAACAAAAATGAGTCCGGAATCTACCAGAAAGAAACAAAAGAAACCAAAACCCAACACGTCACGAGTGAAAACTCGTGTTGGCTTGAAACATGAACCGAACCCGTTCCAATCTGAAACCCGTTTCATGCCGAAAACTGTCTTGTACAAAAACCCGTTCCGATCCAAAACTTGTCACATTTCCTTAGGACACTAACCCACATCGACCCATTTTGACCCGAAACTAAAAGGATGAAATTTCAAATGACTCATTTAGTTAAAACCTTTTACTCAAACCAACTCATTTAACTTTTAAAACAACTCAAATTGACTCATTTGAAAGAGTTTGGGTCAAGATTGCCACCCCTAGGCTATAACAACATTACACCTCAAAAATAAAACCCATCATTTGCTGATTGGGCGCCACATGACAAAAAACACCCTATTTTGTAACCCCTCCACTACTAGGGATTAGCTCGGTACCGTACCGGTCCCTAAACTTAAAATTTCGATACCGATTCGATACCGATTTCGATACCGATACCGAATTTGTTCACCCCTATCCTATTCATTACACGTAGCCTAATAGATTATTATTTAGTAATCGATAAAACAGTGGGTGCCATTTTCGACAACATTACCTGTACGGGAATCATATATATAAGTGGGTCATGAATAAGCATATTATTTTAAGTCACATGACTTAAACACATTATTTTAATATTTACACACATGCAATGGGAATGCACTCGTTGAAGCTGAACTTGGTTTGTGACCCACCATTTTACAAGAATACCCTTGCCACCGTCCATAAATTTCTAATACACCAGTCCTTTACATCTCTCTTTCTACGGTGGATAGAGTTGACCAACTTTGAATATGTGATCCTGATGTGTTAACCTAAAACCTAATCTGTAGACTGTAGACTTGATTTTTAAATCTTCATAACCTATCATTTTTTTGTTATAAACAATTTGGTTGTTAAAAAAGATGGTTCGATTAACTTGGTTAACCAGACTGTTAACACTGACGGATTCAAGCTAATTTCAATCAATAAGTTTTGTTATATGATTGGTCAAATAGCATATTAGCAATACCTTTAGTTAAAAAAATAAAATAAAAAATGAACGACAACTAATATTTTAATTATAAATAGTTACAAAACTTTTCCGACATATAACCATATTATTTGTAAAAAGTAAAAGATATAAACGTTACCTTAACTGAACCATCTATTTCTCAATTGAATAAGACACGATAAGCTTATTTGGGTGAAACATAATTTCTTCTTTCTACCTTTTTTGTGTGTATAAAAAGAGTCATCTTTGTTTCTTGGAACCCACTTTTCAATCATTCTCAATATATTTAAAAATGGTGTTTCCATCAATTTCAGAATTCTAACCCTCAACACATTCCTCCTACATTTTCTTCTCCTTCAAACCCAACAAATGGATAGGTTCAATTACATGGAAAATGGTATCCTCATATTGCCTCCGGGGTTTAGATTCCACCCGACCGATGAAGAACTTATTGTACATTATTTAAGGCGCAAGGTACGATCCATCCCTCTACCGATCCCAATTCCCGAAGCAGATGCTTTCATGTCTGATCCATGGAATTTACCAGGTATGTTTAACGTTTAATGTTTCTTGTTTCTATTTTTTTATCCTGCTCCACGTCACCTAAAAACTGTTTTATTGTTTAGGTGACTTGGAGCAGGAAAAGTACTGCTTTAGCGGCATGGATCTTAAATATCCAAATGGAAAGCTAAAACGAGCCAATCGCATCGCTGCATCCGGCTACTGGAAATCAAGTGGTTTAGACAAACATATTGTTGATTCTCGAACCGGTCAAATGATTGGTGTGAAGAAAACTTTGGTTTTTTACAAAGGCAAATCCCCAAGGGGGTCTAAAACCAATTGGATCATGCATGAGTACAAACTTGTTAACCATACTCAGGTAAGAATAATATTGCACATTCAAATGTTTGCTGAATAATATTGCAAAATCTTGAAAACCCGAGTTATATTTTCGTGCAGGGTATGAAAAACTGGGTGCTTTGCAAAACGTTCTTGAAGAAGAGAGCAAGAAAGAGTGACCCGAAAGATAAAGAGATGATTAAAGATGGGAAAACAAGGCCTGTTTTGTATGAATTTTTTGGTGGCTCAAGAACACTTGATTTGAATTTGGAAGGTTGTTCATCTTCTAGTTCATGTGGCGTTACGGTTGCTGATAAAGATGAAGATGATAATGTAGAGAACACTAGATAGCTTTGGAACTTAATGAATTTGAGAGTTGTAATGGTATGTTGAAGATGAAGTGGCAGTTCATATTTTTCTTCATCCTCAAATTAAGGATGTTTGGATGAAAAAAAAACCTAATCTCAACCTATTTTTGAATCTAAATCCTTAAACTAATCTCATTAATATTTTTTTTTCATGCCCGGGCCAGGTTGGACATGGGACCAATCCGATTAGGAGCGGATCGGTCTTTTACATCTCAAAATCTCATTTACTGATTCATAATTTCATATAGTAACTTTAGCTCCAGTTTTATTTAGTTATATGTTTGTATTTTTATTAAAATAGCCAATCTAAAAAAAAAGAAAAAGTAAAGTTGTACTTTACATCAAAAAATATAAATATTTTATTAATTTTTTAACAAACATAACCCGGCTTTTTAATATGATCTGATGAATAAACCAATAAAAAAGCTATTTTGTTTGTCCGCTTATAAAAAAGTTGCAAAACACATATACATATACATATAATTGCATAATTAGGGATTTACCTATAATAATGTTTGAATGTTTCTTAATCACTGATATTCCAATATCATGTTTTCCAGGTTGCGGCAAAGCCACATGGTTAATTTAGTTCTGTATGACATTTATGAAAACCCAATACACATCATATCATCTACTTTGTTGTATAGCAAGTTCGATTTACTTGTTTGCACAATGTCATAATGTTGATTGCTATGATTTGTGGGTTTAAGGGAAAACATTAAGTTGCTAAATGTTGGAATTGTGATTCGTGATAACTAGGATATCACTTAAAATCGTGTGAACAAAAGTTTGTAAGGGGGAGAGGGGCGTATGTGTTGACTCCAAATCGGGTACCCATCCACGCGCGGTAAACACTGCCTTCGTGGGTTTAAGGGTACCAATGGAGAGTGAAAACCACTCGATTTGTTTGAGGAAACATAGATAGCATGTGTGTGTATGTGGAGAGAGAGAGAGAGTTGGGGGTACTTGAGAGAATATTTTCTTTAGTTTAAGTAGTTTTATGGTAGTTTATGATAAAATAACATAACATTATGAGATTGGTGGGGAATGAGGTAGTCTAGTGGAACACCCCTCTTGTCCAAATAAAAAAATCAAGAAAGCCGTCACAATGATCCAATCGCAAGTAACAAAGAAACTTGATAAACCATAGGGTATCAAAGATACTTTCCTTTGATTGTAATAAAGATAACAACCAAAGTAATCAAACACCATGATAACATAATTGGATGTTAGTCAAAATCTTTGCAAATCCAAAATGTGATCTCAATCTTGTTCTCGTTCTTCTTCTGATCTACGATCTACCATGAAAAACTCAAACCAAGTTCGGCTCTCGCTTTGATCTACGAAAACAACCAGAAAGAAAGCTAATTTGGCAGGTTCTCATGATCGTGGCTAAAGGCAGAGCTGTGGTGACGTTGGCAACGGGTTAGAAATTAGTGCTAACCACGAGGGAGGAGGTGATGGTCGATTTAGTAGGGTGGCGTTGAACTAGGATTTGTGATTACTCTCACTTAATCACAAGGATTATTAGGTGTAATTAAAACCCAACCCCTTAAGACTTCTAGTTTTAATCTTTTTAAAAACATAATGAGCGAATATGGGCTAGGCATATGTGTATGTAGTAGTTGTATATGTTTATGTGTTGGTTCTAAATATGACAAGTTTAGCCACTATGAACTAACATTTACACTTCATTCATAGACTTTGATTTCTTTATAATATTTGAATACGCTACCCTTATTACGTTTTCCCACAGAGGAACTTGGTAAGTGTTCTTAAGTTGGATCGTGATCCTCTTTTCACAACGCAAGAGGAAATTGGTAAGTGTTTTTAGTTTCTTTTACCTTTGCTCGTGTTTACTCACTAATAGCTTAAGCTTCGGTCATAGACCAAGGACAAATAGCATGAACCTATCAAAACTGAGGTTTTTTAGGATGCCATCGCTAGGCATCTTGATGACCCATATAAAGAGGCTAGATACCTGCAACACCTGAAAGATTCTCATTGAATTTTTATTCGGATATGGAATCTCTTATGGCATCAAAGACATCTCTTGACTTTAGGAATACCTAACATCACACTCTAGAGTTTATTGAATTGGCACGCGAGATGAGCTAATCTTGAGTTCAAATACAATGATTGCCTTCGCTTTAGACAAGTTCGTCACAAGAGATATACTATAACCTACCCTAAAACAATGTTGTCACAGGAGTTGTGCTAATCATGTAGGCCGAATCTTGAATCTTGTGAGACAAAATCGTCACCGGAGACGTGCTAAAACTGAGCCCAAGACAAGTTCGTCAGTAAAGTTTACTTTTAGTTATTTGTGATTTTACAATTCTAGATTTTGATTTAATTTCCATATTTTGAATTAATTTTCATTATTTGTATTAAATATTCAGATTTTGTTTTAATTACCATAATTAGCAGTATTTTTTTATAAAACAAAAATTGATATATTTTTTTAAATTAGAATTAAATTATTGACAAACTTACCCTCAGTTAACCGTCGATAACATGCTTAACCGGATTAGACTCGCTGACCACCATGGATGTACATGTAGGTAGTTATTCAATTAATATTTCGTTAGTAATCCCTCGAGATTTTTCCTTGGTAATATGTTGGTAAAAAAGTTAGCCAAGTATGTATTACGTACCCATAGATTCTCATTGGTAACTACTTTCACTAAGGAATTGCCAACGGAATTAACCTTCGGTAATACCGTAATACTCATATTTATAGTAGCCCTTGTGACATCTCTTTCTACTTATTCAACCCTCAATGTGTATAAATGGACAACTTCCTTTAGTTTTCAAACACAAAATTTTCTCTTCTTAATTCTTCCTTAAAGCTTTGAAATTGTTATTTTAATAACATATAATTTTTAGCTCCTAGAAATCTTTCACCATTTTTTTTAAATATTGGATTATGGAGAACTACGGTGTAATGAAAAAGGGTGTCTTTCGTTCGTTTCCTGGGTTCAGATTCCACCTGACAGACGAAGAACTAGTAGTACTTTACCTAAAACCAAAATAGAATCATTACCTCTACCTTGTCCAATTCCTGAAGCTGACGTTTGCAAGACTGATCCACGGGATTTACCAGGTCTCTTTTTAATTTAAACTGAAACGATAATTATGGGGTGAGTCTTCATGATAACCGGTTCTTTTTGTGTGTTTAGGTGATTTAGAGCAAAAAAGTACCTTTTCAACATGGAAAACAAACACCCAAACTGTGTAGGAAGCGATCGAACCGCTCCATCAGGTTACTGGAAATCATATGGTACATAAACGAAAGTTTGTGATTCTGAGAATAATCTTGTTGGGACAAAGAAACAGATTGTTTTCTACATATCCAAACTCCCAAATAAGACTATAACCAATTGGATCATGCATGAGTAAAAAGTTGTTAACCCTAGCATAGTAAGAAATTCAAATTTGTTATTAAGACTCAAAGCAAAAATTAAATTATGAAACTTTCGAGTTCAAATTTCGCAATTCAAATTTCGCAAGGTTTGCAAAATTGGATTATTTGCAGGGTGTTATTGAAGAAAAGCATGCGTAATGGTGTTATGGAGGACGAAAGTGATCCAACAAACTTTGATCTGAAATATGACGGTGGTGATTCATCAAGTTGTGGCTCAAGTTGAGTTACAATTGTAGGTGAAGATGAAGAGACTACTAAATAGATGAGAGGTGGATATGTTTACAGTAGTATGTTCTAAAATAGTATAGGTATTTGATTAGCACCGCCTCCGAAAATTTAAATACGTCGTTCGAGATAAAATAAAAAGGATTGCATGCCTGACGAGTTATTTGAATTTGAATTTTTTTAGTTTATAATTTAGTTTGGGCCCGATAGCTTAAACGAATTATGGATAAAAAATATGTTTTTGTTTTTATTAATCTAAACTATCATGTAACATCCGTATTTCTTTTAAAAACCATTTGAGTTTCAAGAATTTTAGAACTCATCGTATGGATTAGATTTAACCACATTATAGATTAATTAAAATAACAAAAGAGTAATAAAGTCTTTTACTCATTACACTCTCTTTCCTAATTAAAATTCATCCCATTAAATGTTTTATTAGAATGGGAGCTATAATGCACCTTATCCAATCTACATATCTAGCTATACTATTAAATCAATAGAGTTTATGGACACATGACCTCTTTTTATTAGTAAAATCCTATTGATTCCATATATAACTACCATTTCTTTGATTTTCTATCCAATTAAATAATTCAAAAAGAAATTCAATTAATCAGGATCCATGATATTGGTTTAATTAAATATTTTCTAAAAATAACTTGTAATCTTAGAATTATTATTTTTTAACAATTCTAAGTTAAATTAAATTAAAACAAAACACACGCGACCAGTTTTGATTTTTATAACTCATACCCAAAGTGTTACCATAATACGAATACCATTCAATATTCATTCTCATCTATCTATACTATTAAAGCAACATTTTTTTTGAACACTCGCACATTCCTATTGCTCCATTGTTAGACTTTTCATATATATTAAGTCATATTAGAATTCTTGGTAATTAAATAATTCAAAACTAAATAATTATATTTTCTTAACGACCCGTGTTTCTTTTTAATAACCTGGATCACCGATTCAATTTAATCGGATCTGTATTTTAAATTTAAAAAAACGTTTGACTATTAATAACAATATTAATTACATAAATTATAGGTTTCAACTTTCCAATTTTTGTTGTATCTTTATGAAATCATTTTCAAATTAAAAACTGTTTGACTATTAATAACAATATTAATTAGATAAATTATAGTTTCAACTTTCTTATTTTTATGCATCTTTCAAATTTCAAATTTACGTGGCAACTAATTAGAGCTGGATGTTCTTAAGAATGATTGCATACTCAAGGTTCGTATATTGAAGTAATGGCTTCTAAAGAACAATAACAAACCCGGTGAATTCATATTCTTATTTTCAAGGGAACCCTAAACAAATCAACGGTTATAAATAGTTAATTTTTAATTGTGTTGACTGAAATCCAAATTTGTTGGTTATAATATATATAACTAATTTATATTTTTAAAAGTTATTTGACACATTTCTAAGCCTTCTATATATATTTTGAGATGAAAATTAATAATAGTTAACATGTCATTTTATTATTCAAAGTTGTTTCCCCTTTTATTGACACTAATGATGAAACATTTTCTTATTAATAAGTTATATGTATATATATGTTCCAAAGTTAAGGTTTTACACTAGATAACATGCTTTCCCGACTCTATTTTTTTATTACCTTTTAAGAATGACTAAAATCGAATTGGCATGATGGTGTTATATCAAAAGATCTGTATTAAGGTCCAAAAGGCTACCGTTTATTGATTCTTTGCTTTTTTCTTCATTGGATAAGAATTTTGATATAATGTTTTATTGATAACAGATTAAAAGTTTATACGATTGATCAAGGTTACAAGTTGATATGCTACAAGTTACGAATTAATAAATTAAAAGTTACAAGTTCATATGATATGTTACATGTTATAAGCTTAATAGTTATCATGCATATGCTTTCGTCATCTAAGCATTTTGCTCAAAATTGTTTTTGTTTTGTTGTTTTCTTGCATGTTAGGTTTTCAAGGTTATCCACGAAGAATTGACCAAGGGCTTAGGAAACATTAAAGATCAAGTGTTTTATAAATGAAGGAAATAAATGATTTTGTACCGTATTATTTGTTTTATTGTAAAATATTTTGTTTTTGCCGATCTTCAAATGTAAAGATGCATTTAATTTCAAAATAATGCAAAAGTAACATGTCAGCCCTAGCGCGCGAGGTGTTATAATAATACACATAATCTTTTCATATTCGGTGACATATGATTCATATTAAGTTTTATGTTTTGAATACCTCAAATAGTTATGAAGTTGTGTTAATTGTATTATGTTTTAAAATATTTAACTATAAAAGATGGGTCAAATAGTTATGAACTCGCCTATGTTGTATTAAAATACATAAAAAACTACTAAATATTAAGTAAACAAATGTACGATTGTTTTTATGGATAATTATATATAGTTTTGTTGCGAGCAAGAGTAGACACCGACTTATATAATTAATCTTGAATAAATACGATAAAATCACAAATATGTCTACAAACGTTGGGTATAAGAAATATTTTTGGAGAATTATAATTTGTATGTTTATATATCATTTTATAACTATGTACGTCGTTTGAATCTAGAACGTATGTAATTTTGTATATTATTAAACTTAATTTTGTTATTGTTTCATATTTTTATTATTTATTGTTAAATATTTATTTATATTATAATTTTGTATAAATAGCTTACACTGATATAATATCTCTATATTAAAATAAATCAAAATATAAATAATAAATCACCAAAAACACAAACAACTTCCATTGTTTCATTTTCATCAAACAAACCCAACGAAATTTCTTCTTCTTTCTCAAGCGTCGATTGCAACAACTCGGGTTTTTCAATTATATATTAAATACCAATACCCGACTCGTTTTTGTTTCCGGGTAATTTTAACCAAAAAATCATTTCATTTATCGAGTTAATAGTATTTTATTATTATTATTTGTTATATTTAATTAATAATTAAAAATAACTTTGAGTTATATTCAATTTATACCCTAAACATAACCTTTAACCATTTTTGTATCCACATATAAAGTACAAGGGCTAAACTGCAATTCTTACAATTGTTTTATACCAACCCAGACCTGTTTTTGAACCAACCCGCTATTCAAATCGATGTCTTGTACCATAATCTACATGCTAAACATGAAATTGATCATTGTAATTAGTTTATACGTATATAATAACACACACTGACTTAATTAATTTCGGAAATACGATCTACATGATACGAATTTATATTTTTACCAAACTGTCGCTAGCTAAATGGGGATTATACTGTTACCATCCATAATATTACAATTAAACGCGTATACACCGTCCTTTGGACCTCGCGAATCAAACCCCTATGGTTAATTACCTTATCGTAGTCTTCTGGTGCCATTCTGAATCATGTTTTGGGCCGTCGGCTGTAGTTCATCGTTCTCCCTCAAATCATCGTTGTTTCTGGAATCATTGACGGTAAATTCCGAAGGGTTAACATTCTCACATCCTTGTTGGTATTTCGTTCATCTAATCAGGTGAGTAATCACTACTCTATTTTACTTGTTTTCAAACGTTTTGCGGACTTATGCGTACCTTTTATCAAACTTCAATTTTTTACGTTGTACTATCAAATGCAAACTATTAATAATTGTATTGGGTATCAATTGAATGACTATTTGTTATTTGTTAACATGCTTACTTGTTTATATATCGCATTCGGAGAGCTCCATCATTTATCATTATTGTCACATCATGTCGTAGTGGCTGGCGTCCGATCGCATGACAATGGTTTCACCGACAACTCAATACGGTAACCAAAGCCTGAATCGCATGGCAACAGTTTAACCCACATATCATTATGTGTTTGAAATATTTATATGTTATGGTTTGATCGGTTATACTCGCATATAACAGTTTTGTGGTTTTTCTTTTACATATTATTATGTTGTAATTCAAAACTGGTGCTTTTCTTACTTAACCTTGTGTTGACAAAAATATATATTTTGTACGCATTTGCCGGTTAGATTTTTTATTAAGATGAATATCACTTAGAGAAGGCTTTTAGGATATAAAAACTTATACAAAACTTATTTGATATCATTTTGTAATTTCTTTATATTTGATGTACTTAAATGTAAATTTTTTATTTAAATAAATCAATTAGATATTATCGTTTTGAAATTTGCATGATAGTACCTTGTGAGCTGTGAGCAATCAATTCGCGCCCCGACATTTCTGCCTTAGGTTGGGGTGTGACATCGCTCCAACAAAATCAACACCCAATGCTGGTTATTCTGGATTAATAAATGATCTTCATCATCAATTTAACGTTTCTTCAATTTATTTTATATGGTTTGGTTCTTAATGAACCCTAATTTTCATGAAATCCTAATTGGATATAACAACTGAACAAGAACATGAATTACCGACAAGGTACGTAATTTGATTACTAAATTAAATATTCTATTGAATGGTTAGAATGTGCAAGTTAAGTGCTCGATGAAATGCTTCAACCAATAAAGGTTGATAAACTTTGCAATTTAAGGTAAACCCAATCGTTTATCCAAAAATTTTTGAGCCTTTTCATATGGTTTTGAATATGAGATGTTAAAGCATATGATAATTTTGTTTCCTTTAAGTTTGTCGTAGTTTTTTCAGGTTGGCTTTAGTTTTTAATTTATTTCCACTCTGTTTTTTGGTTGTTTTATTTCATTTTTATTGGTACTTGATTTCATTTCGGATATAATTTTGTTGGGCGTTGGTTTCATTTTAGTTTATTCATTTTTTTAAGTTTTGTTTCAATTTATTTGATTCGGATATTGGATTTTAATAATTCAAACTTTAACATTTTGGTCGACAATAATCCCGACTTAAGAAATTTCATATGTTATCCCAACTTTCACCATATTATGCTCCACCGAACCATTTTCTAACAAAGACTAACCCAAGTTTAAAAAACATAATGCATACGCCAAATACATACTTTTATATTTATTCATACACACACACGCACGCACGCACGCACACACACACACACACACACATACATACATACATACATACATACACGTTTACCTCACGAATTTTCTAAACTACGCCACGTGTGGTACACCGGTAACTAATCTATATTCAATATTGCAAACAATTTATTTTTGTGTACTAAGACTTTTATATGGTTAGTTTCGTCTTTTTGTAGTAATGCTGATTTTATATGCATAAAGATTATGCATATGTTTTTGTATGCCTATTATATAATGACATTCAAATTTTGTAATGCAACTCTTATTGGTACACATGTAGGGATTTCAATCATTTTTGTAATTACACTTCATTTCACGGCACATGGTCAACTATATGTAGCTTTATTAAGAGTGAAGAGTGGAGACGGTGTTAGAATGCTTATATTAGATAGACAACGTAAATTTACAAAAAAAAAAAAAAACAAAACAAGTATGATTTATAAGGAAATATGTAGTAGCTTATGAAGATTACATTTGAAACTTTTAAATTTTGTTTGTAAATATTCTAATATGTAAAATAATGTTTTGTAACCTTTTGTCTTATACTACTGTTTTGGACAAAAATCTGCTAAGGATAATGTATCCAAATCCGTAGTTGTGAGGTATAGTGCTATGATGACAATAATGATTGTATAAACGAAATTGAGATGAACACCGTGGTTTGTTGCGAGGAAAACCCCCTTGATTTTGTTTAGATCAAAGGAAAAAACCCCGGGTGATGACAACTCGTCAATCACCAATTTATTAATCACAAAAATGTTACAAGTGTTTTGGAGATTACGATCAATGTTATAATGAATGCTAGTGTGTAGAGAGAATTATGAGTTCTGCTCTAGTGTGCGAGAATACAAGTGATGTCTAATTGATCGTTATCTCGAGATTATAAAGAAAATAGTAACTAACAATATTCCTTATTAATCCGCCATCTTCTCCACTCTCTTCCATCATGCATTTGACCACGTGCTCGAGAATTCCAAGTAGCGAATTAGGCGCTAGACTGAGTCTTAGAGCCGTTGCATTATTAAGTAACAACCTACACATGAGAAACAATTGTAAATAATACCAACTGCTGAGGATCCTTGATCCTGTCACAGCTCCGGAGCCCTTCAGAAAGATAATAGATCCATATCTGTCATCAAGAATAACATATCCTCAGTGTCAAAATTATTTGCCCTAACAATTGCCCCCAAAATGAGGGTGTTTATGCTTTACAGCTGGCATTTTGAAATTTGAATCCTGCAAAAAGTAGATGATAAGACAGTCGCCAGAGATATTTATTATCTACCCCTTTATATTAATCATAACCGCCTATATATGCGATCCCTATAATCCTTTTATAACCACATATCTAGGCAGCTCATCAGGTATCCTTCCTTCTCTCTTTATTCTTTTAATTTTTCGATAACATGTCTGTCGCTTCTTTTTCATCTCCTCCCCTCTAAGCCGTCCGACCAGTCCTTTCGACGACTCTGGTTTGACGGAGATGCAATCCCAAAACCTTATAGCCAATCCTTCTATGGAGATATGCAAGTTCACTGACCCCGGATAGATGAGTTCCGACCACTGTTTCCGCTGGAAACCATTTTCCGACCGTATGACTCCGGCGTTCAATGTGACATTTAGTCTCGAACCTGGGTGTGTTTTCCGGCTTGTCCCTTTCTCATTGGCTACACTTATCCTTTTCCCCCTTTCACACAAAATTTCTTTGAAACCACGGGCATATCTTATATCCAAGCTATGCCCATGATTTGGAGGGTTCTAGGTACCATTGAGAGGATTATTGAAGAAGAGGAGATTGACTTTGGCATCCTGGAATTGTCTCACTTGTATACCCTAACCACTCACGGTCCAAGCTGGTTCATACTGAAGTCCAAACCTCGACAACCCCATCCGATTTCAAAAGTGACCTTAAACGATTCCTTTTGGAGGAATCAGTTTTTCTTCGTAAATTGCAACTCCATACCCGGTGGGGCTGATTTACCTTTGAAATGGATCAGAAAGGGTAGGATCCTGGATCCTTAACAAGACATGATCCGTGATGACCGACCTAACTCTGAATCTTTTTTTGTTTTTATGATTTGTAGTTGAGAATTTTGCTTCCCTGGCCAAGCTACCTGGTAAACGGTTCCATGCCCTGGATTCCGAGGTTAGAACTTTTCAAGCCCGATTTGTCGAAGCTTTTTGCGAGATCTCCTCAGACTCCAACATGTCAAGTAAGATTAATATAATAATTTGAAATAAATGGCATTAGATAGAGTACTTATTTGTTAATTTATCCATGTAGGTGTTAAAAAATCGCAGAAATCTGCCAGCAAATTCTCCTTGGAGGACATCGACAACATGATTACTCCTCAAGATATCAAGAAGGAGGCACTGAAGGCAACAAATACTTCCGAGCCGAAAACCGCAACTACCAGAGCCAAGTCAGCTGCTTCCAAGAGAAAGAGACCTTCCGAGCCTGAAACCCACTTTGATGTGATCCACACTGTAAGCATCCTGTATCCTGTTGTTTTGAATTTAAGGATCCAACATCCTTCTAATCCTCACTTAACTGTTGGCTACAGGATGTGAACGCTTGCAAAGACCACTATGAAAGCTGTCCGGGATGGGGAGTGCTGTGGTTACCAAGGTTAAAGCCTTAATCCAACTTTCCTGACGAAAAACAGTTGGAGGATCAACTATCCTCAGCAGAAGCCCAACACCAAGAAGAGGTGAAGCAGGCCATAGAAGAGGCAAAGATGTGGGCGGCCAGGTCGGTGCTGCAGGCAAGGATCAAGATGGCGATGGAATACGGTGATCTTGCTTTTGATAAGTCGACCTGGGACGTGAAGAAGTGAAAGACTACTCTGGCGGCTCTTGGTGGTGAAGAGGATGTGGAGATGACATAGGGAAACGAGGCTGGAACTAGCGGGGCTAAGGATGCTATGGAGACTGAGGAAGGAAAGGAAGCAACCACGGAGGGTGAAGCAGCCGCGTAAACGGGCGATGAAGGATACAGAAGACAAGGCCCGAGCCCGTTTTCTTTATTTTGTTTAATGATGTTTTTATGAACAATGGTTATGGTTTGTAATAGACAGTAGTGATTAGGGTTTAAGGATCAGTGATCCTCAAGACAATCTTCAGGGGTACCGAAGGTGGATGGATCCTCTGTTTGTGGGGATGAAACCTTTGGTGCCCCTGACTTTAATTTTCCTGCACTTAGTTTTATAGTTAGTAACAACTTGCCTTAACCCGGATGGATGGTCCATCTTTTGTATGGTGAAATCCGGGTTAAGAATTTTGGATAAGTCCAGGTGACTTATATTAATAATAATCTAAATCTTTTAACTATTTGCTTGTTATTCATTATTTTGAAAGTTTATTTGATATAATGTTAATTTTATTGAAAGTTTAAGAAATAATCCTCAGTAAAATAAATTTTTAGGGTAGATTATCCTTAAGAAAAGCATCTAAAAAAATTTAAGATAGAATATCCTTAGAAAAAATAGTTAAAAGGAAAATTTTTAGGATAAAATATCCTTAGAAAAAATAGTTAAAAGGAAAATTTTTAGGATAGAGTATCCCTAGAAACAATTCAAATATTTTAAACCTTCAAACAAAAATATTGATAAGGATCTTTGTTAAACAAATGTAAATGGACAAATAGAAATCATACCATAAGGTCTACATAGACCTAAGTTACCATAAGTACAGAACCTTCGACGATCCTTGTAGAAATAAGCTGAGGATTTTGAATCCATAAGTCTCGATTCTTGTTAATGGACTTCGAACATCTGTTGCAAAGAGCTTATAAGATTAATTGGGGTTAAACCCGTTAAGCTTGGGACAATCCCGTGAACTGGGGACAAGCCCAAAATGGGGACAAGCCCAAAACTAGGGACACGCCCAAACTGGGGACACGCCCAAAAACTGGGGATACGCCCAAAAACTGGGGACTGGCCCAATATACGGATATTAACTGGGGACTCGCCCAAACCGGGATTTAGCCCAAACGTAAGATAACATGAAAATATTATAAATCGGTGGTATGGTACGTCTACCATAAATCGTAGGATCCTCCATATAGCCGAAAACAACGAAGTTGTCAGCCACTAAGCGTGTACTGGTCCCGCTGCCCTGGACTATACGTTGGATAGCGTGCGCTATATGCGAGAGTGTAGAAACTCTAGTTCATAAGAAAGGCGAAACCCTTAAAACTTGGAGGATATGACCATCAGGGGTCATACCCAATCTGGGCTAGGCCAAGGGAAATAGTTTAGTACCTTAAATGTAAAGGAGAGGTGGCCAACCTCTTGATCATTGAATACCTTATTAATATCCTGCATTGTTACTTAAAACTTGGAAAATACAAATGTTAAGAATATGTTATCCTTAAATAAATAAAAATCTAAAATGAATAAGTGATTAGATAGATATTACCGATTTTAGGATCCTTGATCCTTTAAGGATACTTGATTCTCAGAGGATACTTGATCCTGATAAGAAAAAGTATTTCTTGAGGTGGATAGCATTCCATGCTCTTGGTAACCTGTTGCATTCCATAGTGAGCAAATGATATGCCCTCTTTCCTGCCTCCGATTCAATCAAATAGGGACCTTTCCACTTAGGAGCTAACTTTCCATCGGCTGGGTTGGTTGTATTTTGGAAGGCTTTCCTCAAGACCAAATCTCCTTCTTGAAATCTTCCGATCCTTATACTTTTGTTGTATGCCCCAGTTACCCTTTTTTGATAAGCTGCCATTCTGATCTTGGCTAGGTCTTTAAGTTCTTCAACAGTATCCAAGTCTTCGGGAAGGATTTCTTTATTGTCCTCAGGATCACGGATGCTTGTTCTGGCTGTAGGAACCACCATCTCTGTAGGGGTTACTGCTTATGACCCAAACACCAATGAGAAGGGTGTTTGTCCTGTTGCATTCTAGGGTGTTGTCTTATCAGTCCAAAGAACATAAGGTAGCTCTTCGGCCCACTTTCCTTTCTTGGATCCTAGTTTCTTCTTCAAGTTTTTGATGATTATCTTGTTGCTTGATTCTACCTGGCCATTAGCTTGAGGATGCACTGGAGTTGAAGTAATCATCTTGACGCCCCAACTTTCACAAAAGTTAGTGGTTCTTTTCCCGATAAACTGGGAACCATTGTCACAAATAATTTCCGAAGGGATACCAAATCTAGTAATAATATTTCTTTTAATGAAAGATATCAACTCTTTTTCGCGTACTTGAACAAAAGATTCTGCTTCTATCCATTTTGAAAAGTAATCAGTCATTGCAAGCATGAATACTTTTCTTCCTGGTGCCTTAGGTAGTTTACCCACAATATCCATGGCCCACTTCATGAAAGGCCATGATGAGGATATATGATACATAGGTTCTGCTGGTTGATGTAGGATGTTTGCATGCCTTTGACAAGCATCAAACTTCTTTGAATATTTCATGGCGTCTCTCTTCATGGTTGGCCAATAGTATACTGTTCTCAAATTCCTTGAAAATAGGGCCATACCTCCAGTGTGATTACCACAATCACCTTCGTGAAAGTCTTTGAGCACCTCTTGAATTTTAGGATCCTCGATACACCTCAAGTGTGGACCTGCAAGAGACTTCCTGTATAGCATATCATATAATAAAATGTATTGTGATACCTTGAGTTTGAAAGATTTAGGATTCTCCGTGGCTGGAATCTCTCCAGTTTGAATGTATTTTTTGATCGGTAGGATCCAGGATCCTTGACTATTTGAGGATAATGGATCCCAGAGTACAATTTGTTTGTCAGTTGTTATCTCTCCAACTTCTTATTCTCCTATTGCTGGCGAGAGTTTATGAATGATTGGGATCTTCGTGTCTTCTGGAATCTTCAAAGATGAGGCTAAATTTGCCAAGGTATATTCCCCAGCATTCTCTTCCCTTGGTACCTGATTAATACTAAACAATTAGAAGGATTTTGCT
Source organism: Bidens hawaiensis (assembly GCF_021521415.1). Taxonomy (NCBI): domain Eukaryota; kingdom Viridiplantae; phylum Streptophyta; class Magnoliopsida; order Asterales; family Asteraceae; genus Bidens; species Bidens hawaiensis. Next base: position 130,748 of record NW_027496709.1, read on the forward strand.
AATTCCTTCACAACATCTAAATATTTGATTAGTTTTTTACCTTTAATAGCATACGATCCATTAAAGTGGTTAGCTATCAACAATGAATCTATATATATTTGAAGATACCTGATCCTCATGCATTTAGCTAATTGCAAACCTGCGATTAGGGCTTCATATTCTGCCTCATTATTTGTTGCTTGGAACTCACAGGATATAGACTGGGGTAATATGTCCCCCCTGTGGCGATTTCAGTAGGATACCCAATCATGTTCCTCTTACATTGGAAACTCTATCTGTGAAGAGGATCCAAGGATCCTTGGTTTCTTCTAGTTGTTGGACCTCCAAGTCAGCTTCCTTTTGCATGTCACTGCTGAAATCAGCCACAAAGTCTGCTAGTGTTTGCGATTTAATGGCTGTTCTGGGCTCATACTGAATATCATATGCACTCAGCTTCACAACCCACTTGGCCATCCTTCCTGATAACTCTGGTTTTCTAAGCACATTCTTAACAGGATAATTAGTTCTCAAAATAATTGTATGTGTTTCAAAGTAATGTCTCAATTTATTGGAAACCATAATAAGTGCAAGAATTAACTTTTCTAAATGAGAATATCTGGCTTCCGCATCTAAACGACTTTTACTTACATAATAAACGGGATGTTGTTCACCTTCATGATCCCTTCACGAGGACAACACTTACTGATGTGTAGTGAAACACACTTACTTTCCTTATGATTTTATTATGTTTTTATGTTTATTTGTCTATTTTATGAAAGTATTGGGGGCTAAGTGCAATAATTTACAAAGTTTAAATGTTATTTGATAGTTTATGAAAGATGGTGAAAAAAGAGTCAATTTGGAAGATTCTAGAGGACTTGTTGGTCAAGTTTTAAAGATATAACTCAAGGCCCAACCCAAGCCCACAAGTTAGAAGCCTTAAGTAATATTATATGAAGATAATTAAAAGAGTTTTCAGCCATTATTCAGCAAAAAAACCCGAAATCAATAAAACCCTAACTTGGGCAGCAAGGTTGCGATCGGACAGCAGGAAAAGAAGAAGAAAAAAAGAAAGAAGGAGGCTGTTGGCGGCTGTGGAGGCTAGAGGAAGAAGAAGGAGGCTCGGGGTGATCTTGTGCAGCTTCTAGGAGTCTTATAGCATCATAAATCTCAGCCATAAACCCTAAGTAATCATCTTTAATCTTTGGTTATTGTTCAAGAACCCTAATTTAGTTGAATTGGTCTTTTGCTTTGAATTGTTTTGCAATTGATTGATAGTTTGACTTGTGATTGATTGTGATTGGATCTTGAATGAGTTTGATGATGTTTATGATGTTTTTCTTAAGTATACATGGCTGTCCAAAATCAATGTTAGGCTAAACTTGCTTGTTCTGCCTAGGATAGATGATTGTTGAGTAGTTTAGACTTGTATAATGGATTATTAATGTTCAAGACTTGAATTATTGATGTAAAGTTTAACTAAACCATAAATTAGATTGTGTGTGATGGCTGTGTTTTATGTTTTATTACTTATAATCCTCTTGCATTAGTTAATTGAATTAGTTTTGATTAATTGATTGCTTGTTAGACTCTTGACTTGGTGTTTAGGGTTTATTTGCGGGGTGTACAACCGTAGGGATAAGTGGGTAGTATACATCATCTAAAATCAGTTAAAATACACCTTCTTTGAGACCGAGAGGTGATAAGAAGTAATATTGTCTCGTTGCTTTTACTTGTTAGAATTAAGACCGCGCGAGAGCGGGTTTTTGTCTTGTCAAGTTTGAGTGTTTATGTGCAATTAGTTGGTTTAATTTGGGTTAAGTTAAATTGTTCCTCTATCCTTGGTGACATAGTATTTGTCTCCATTAGGATAGTGTGTCGATGAGACCGAGAGGAGAGTCGTCATTTGAACACGTTAATAATTGTTTTTCCGGTTTATTCTTTAAAATCAATTAAAATAAGTTGGAGTTTGTTAGAGAGACTGAGAGGTAATTTGACTTTCTTAAACAAGTTTTAGTCGTGTCATCTTTTATAACCAGTGTCGTGAATATTTTCAATCCGTTGTCTTGTTATTTCTATCAACATGATTCATTCCTAGGTAGACGTCTTTATACATTGAATTTAAACCAAAGTTTTCAAAGTTTTGTCAAAAGTTTTCATTCAGTTAAGTTAAGTAGTTAAATAAATTTTAAAATAAATTAATTAAATATTTTGGTGAGTCTTGGTTAGAGTTTCGTAATTATAAAGTTTTCACGTGTCTTCGGGTTCGATATCCGGACTTTCTTTATCTGTGCTATACGCGACCGGTACACTTGCCGTTTGTGTGAACTAGGATAGATTGTTTGGTTTTTAAAGCTTAGTTGTGACTTGTGTTTTATATATATATATATATATTTTCGCACATCAAGTTTTTGGCGCCGTTGCCGGGGACACGGTTTGAGGCGTATTAAGAACGGCTCGAGTTAGGACTTGCCTTGTTTAATACTTGTCTTTCTTATTTGTTTTGTTTGTTAGTTTAAAATAGTTTAGCTAATTATAATTTCTTTTATTTATTTTAATAGTTGTATGCGACGTACTCGATCTCTAGGACCACCAGAAGTTGAAGGATTTCCTGAACCAGAGAGAGATCTTCTTAAGAGACGTCATACAAAACCGTCTTCCAGTTCATCTACATCCGTCGGTAATACGTTCTCTTCTCCTACTTTTTCTGAACCCGTCATTAGGGATAGGATTATGGGCGACGCGAACCCACCACCGAGGAGGACAGTTGCAGACCGGGCCCGTCCCGTCGATGCTGGCGCGAGATCCAGCATTGCTCCACCAGCTATAGGAGTTCAAACGACTTGGCTGATTCCATCTAATGTTCTGAACACGATTGCTCATTCTGCTCAATTTCACGGGTTACTCCATGAGAACCCACATGCTCATATCACTCGCATCACACGAATTTGCGACACGTTTCATCTTGCTGGCGTATCCGAAGACGCCATAAAACTCCGAATCTTTCCGTTCTCACTCGTTGATCATGCGAGTCTGTGGCTTGAGTCCCTCCCACAGGGATCCATTGCTACTTGGGCTGCCATGCAGACCCAATTTCTTGAAAAATACGATCCTTCGGCTAAGGCCGCTCGTTTGCGTAACCAAATTCATTCTTTCCAGATGGAGGACACCGAGAGCTTCTACGAGGCGTGGGAAAGGTTCAAAAATCTACTTGCGTTATGTCCAAACCACGGCCTACAAGACTGGGTGGTTGTTGAGAAGTTCTACAATGGAGTGACGTACGCAACTCAGAGTATGCTCGACACAGCTGCAGGAGGTAACCTACTGACAACGAAGGATACAGATGAGTGCATTGCCTTGTTTAACGGTTTAGCCATGAGTGGATACCAGCGACCACCAGTTAAGAGTACCAAAACCGTTGATTCCCTATCACGCGACATGCATTCGGTTGACACGAGCACCGCACTTGCGGCACAAGTTGAAGCGTTAGCAAAGATCGTGAAGGACTTGCAGGTGAAAGTAAGTTATGCGAGATCTGTAGAGGGGGACACGATACCGTTCAATGCCCCGTAGGTTTCCAGGAGGAGGCAGTCGACTTCGTTAATAATCCAAACCGAAATCAACATTCTTTCAATTCTTATAATTCGGGGTGGAGAGGTAACCAAAATTCCAACTGGAGGAACGGAAATCAGTCCAGCTTCCAGCAACGTCAGAGCCTATTCCAGGATTCCGGTGAGGGACCGAGTAGCGGGGAGAAGAAGCCCACGTTAAAGGAGATGATGGCACATCAGACACAGATGCTGTCGCAACTCATGACTCGAGAGGACTCCCGTCATAAAGAAACTCAAGAGAAATTTCGGGAGCACGAGTCATTCATGAGAATTCAAGGAGCGTCAATTCAAAATCTTGAGCGTCAGATGGGAGAGATAGCAAGTCGTCTAAATGAGAGGTCGCCAGGTACACTTCCAAGTAACACTGAACAAAATCCGAAGGCGTTCGCGAAGGCTGTGACGACAAGGAGCGGTGCCGGGGCACGTAGCGAGCCCGTGATTCAAGAAGCGACGAGAGGAGTCGTTAACGAGCCTGCGGTAGATGTAGAGGAGCAGGTAGACGAGGAGATTCAGTTGGAGTCTCCACCGGCCAAGGTGCATCAGAGGCATATTCCCGGAAGTTCAGCACAGGCCGAGAACCAACCATTACCCAGCACACCACCGAGAGTCTACAAACCTAGACTCCCATTTCCCGGGAGAGTCCGTAGGGATAGAGAATTGGAGCAAAACTCCAAATTCTTGATCTTCTGAAGACAACTTCATCTTAATATTCCTTTCCTTGAGGCACTTACGCAAATGCCCAAATACGCAAAGTTTCTTAAGGATATTCTTTCGAACAAAGAGAAGTTAGCCGAAGTCTCTTCCATTCCTCTGAGTGCTGGTAGCTCTGCAGTCTTGCAGAGAAAGTTACCAGAAAAGATGTCCGATCCTGGGAGTTTCACAATTCCCTACATCTTGAGTGATAATACGGTCGTCCTGTGAAATACCCCCGAGGGGTGGTCGAGAACATGCTTGTTCGTTTCGACAAGTTCATCTTCCCGGTGGACTTTGTCATCCTGGACATGAACGATGACGATAGTGTCCCACTCATCTTGGGCCGACCATTCCTTGCCACTTCACAGGCATTGATCGATGTCTGCGAAGGTAAATTAATCTTAAGAGTTGGGGATGAGAACGTCACCTTCGACGTTCGACGGTCACTGAAACACCCCAAGTCTGCTGATGTCTCCCTATACTTCATTGATACCATCATGGAGCATGTTGGGGAGTTTTTCAGCGAAATTTGTGGAGGATCAGCCTCCGACACCCAGATTATCGATAGGGAGATTTCGGAGATTGAAATGGTTGCCGTAACCTATCAGTCCTTAAATGACGACACCGAGTCGCATACCCCTGAATCTGGCGTGTCTGCTGAGATCGTACGAGACGATCCAATGGACCGACCTTCAGTCGAGAGTCCTCCTCTTTCCTTAGAGCTTAAGGATTTACCTTCCCACCTTGAGTATGCATTTTTAGATGAAGAGAGGAAGCTTCCGGTTATCATTGCATCTGCGTTGACCGAGGTCGAGAAGGAGAAGTTGTTGAGGGTGCTACGAGAGCACAAGGAGGCTATTGCTTGGAAGATTATCGACATCAAGGGTATCAACCCTTCGTTCTGCCTCATAAAATCCTCATGGAGGAAAATTTCAAAACTGTCGTCCAGCCGCAACGGCGGCTTAATCCGAAAATGCAAGAGGTCGTAAAAAAGGAGATCATTAAACTCCTTGATGCGGGGATCATTTTCCCCATTTCTGATAGTGCTTGGGTGAGTCCAGTCCAAGTGGTTCCTAAAAAGGGTGGCATGACTGTCGTCACCAACGAGAGGAACGATCTTATTCCCACGAGGACTGTGACAGGATGGCGAGTCTGCATTGACTATCGCCGATTGAATGATGCCACCAGGAAAGACCACTTTCCTCTCCCATTCATTGATCATATGTTAGAGCGATTAGTAGGTCAGCAGTACTACTGCTTCCTAGATGGTTTCTCCGGGTACTTCCAGGTTCCGATAGCTCCCGACGACCAGGAGAAAACCACTTTCACCTGCCCTTACGGAACGTTTGCTTACAAACGTATGCCGTTCGGACTTTGTAACGCTCCGGCCACATTCCAGAGGTGTATGGTGGCCATTTTCCATGATATGATCGAGGACTCCATGGAGGTGTTCATGGACGATTTTTCCGTATTTGGGAGTTCCTTCGATCATTGTTTATCAAATCTCGAGAGGATGATGTCCCGCTGTGTTGACACCAACCTAGTCTTTAACTGGGAGAAATGTCATTTCATGGTTCGCGAAGGCATTGTTCTAGGTCATCGAATCTCAAGTGCAGGGATAGAGGTTGACCGGGCAAAGGTCGAGACCATTTCTATTCTTCGCCGCCTTCTGTGAGATCAATTCGTAGCTTTCTATGTCATGCTGGGTTCTACCGCCGGTTCATCGAAGATTTTTCTAAAATCGCGAGACCCATGACTAAACTTTTGGAGAAGGATGCTCCATTTATTTTTTCTGAGCAGTGTATCGAGGCGTTTGATATTCTAAAAGACAAACTAGTTAACGCCCCGATCATGGTTGCTCCCGACTGGTCGTTACCATTCGAGTTGATGTGTGACGCGAGCGACTTCGCAGTCGGAGCGGTTCTTGGACAACGGAAGGATAAGCATTTCCATCCGATCTACTATGCGAGCCGGACCTTAAATGGCGCACAGGAAAGCTATACCACCACCGAAAAAGAGCTTTTAGCTGTGGTGTTCGCTTTCGACAAATTTAGGTCCTATCTGGTTTTGTCCAAAACGATTGTTTATACGGATCATGCCGCTATTAGATATCTTTTCAGCAAGCAGGATGCTAAGCCTCGTCTTATCCAATGGATCCTGTTACTTCAAGAGTTAGATATAGAGATCCGTGATAAAAAGGGGGCCGAGAATGTGTCGGCTGATCATCTTTCACGACTAGAGGGAGTTGATTCAGGAGATTCGGGAGTTAGGATCGATGATCGTTTTCCGACGGAGAGTCTGATGTTTGTTCTGCACAAGAGGAAGGTTTTCCATGGTTTGCTGATTTCGCGAACTATCTCGCTGACGGATACCTCCCAAAGATGCCTTACCAGCAAAAGAAGAAATTCTTTGCTGACATCAAATTTTACCTTTGGGACGATCCATATCTTTTCCGCATTGGTGCTGATCAGCTTATTAGAAGGTGTGTGGATGTCAAGGAAGGATGGCAAATTTTGAGCAATTGTCACGTGGGACCGACTGGAGGTCACCACGGTGCGAATTCTACGGCAAAGAAAGTCTTTGATTCTGGTTTTTACTGGCCGTCTATCTTTAAGGATGCTCATCTGTTCGCTAAGAGTTGTGATCGTTGCCAGCGTGTCGGCAACATTTCTTTGCGAAACGAAATGCCCCAGAATGCCATTCAAGTTTGTTAGGTTTTTGATATTTGGGGTATTGATTTCATGGGACCGTTTCCATCTTCGCGTGGAAACAAATACATACTCATGGCCGTCGATTACGTGTCTAAGTGGGTTGAGGCCAAAGCTCTACCCACCAATGATGCCCGAGTGGTAGTCCGTTTTCTGAAAAGTCTATTTGCTCGTTTTGGAGTCCCGAAAGCCTTGATCAGTGATCGAGGTACTCACTTTTGCAACTCGCAGATGGATAAGGCGTTGAAGCGTTACGGGGTCACCCATCGGCTTGCGACCACCTACCACCCACAGATTAGTGGGCAAGTAGAAGTGAGTAATCGGGGAATCAAACGTATTCTCGAGAAAACGGTTGGTTCAAATCGTCGGGATTGGTCCGACAAATTAGATGACGCTCTGTGGGCCTTCCGTACAGCCTACAAGACTCCCACTGGTTCCACACCATTTCGGATGATTTATGGGAAGGCCTGTCATCTTCCTGTTGAATCGGAACACCGCACTTCATGTGCCCTTCAAAGGGTTAAACTTGATTTACCCGCCGCAGAGGGTAATCGTTTCCATCAATTACAAGAATTAGAGGAGCTCCGGGATCACGCATATGCACAGTCATTTCGGTATAAGGAGCATACGAAGGAACTGCATGACAGGAAATTGAAGGGTAATAAGCAGTTCAAGTGTGGGGATAAGGTTTTACTGTATAACTCACGGCTGAGGTTATTCCCGGGAAAGTTGAAATCCCGATGGTCGGGACCGTTCACGGTCATTGAGGTTTTCCCGTATGGCACGATTGAGATACAAGATCGAAGCGGGAAGTTTAAGGTGAACGGCCATAGATTGAAGCACTACATAGGAGAGCCGATAACTGATCAGACAGTCGAGGTGTTCTACCTTGACTCATTCACCGATGAATAGTCGTGATGGATGCATCACTCGGGAGACAGCCCGAGTTGTAGAGTTTGTATTATGATTCTCTTTATTATTTGTTTTTATTTGTTTTATTTTCATTTATACTTATAAAAACATAAAAATACAAAAAAAAAATTAAATATTTAATAAAAATAAAAAAAAATTAAAAAATTCAAAAACACAAAAATATGTTTACTTTTTATGTTTTTGTTTTTTGTTTCGTAAGCCGCTACATGCGAGCGAGTTTGAGTTGTTACAGGTATTATTATGCGCATGGTAGCTCTAATGGCGTTTTGGAACTGGTTCACCCGAGGTTGCGGCCGCGAATGAAATGCTATACGGTCGTTGGTTTGAGTCATACACAGCTGATGCAGAATTTGCATCTAAACCAGGGGAGTAACCCGTTCTCTATTTTAATTTCTGTTCTTTAAAGTTTTTATTTTATGCTTTACGTTTTATTTTTATTTTATTTCTTTTCCTTGTTCTCATCGAGGACGATTTCGTTCTAAATGTGGGGATGAGAATTTATTTTACTTAGTTGTAGAAAAAAAATAAAAAAAAAATTAAAAAATTTAAAAAATAAAAAGTTTTCATTTGTTTTTCGTTTTCGTACGATGGAAAAAAAAATAAAAAATAAAATAAAATAAATAATAAAAAAATAATAATAATAAAAAATGTCCCTTGTTTTTAGTTTCTTTTGCATTAAAGTGGGAGATGATGATTTTATTCGGAAATCGGTTTTTCAAACTACTAATAATATGAGATAAATAAAAGAGAACGCACTTAACTTGGGATGTGTCGGTAGGCTCAGCCTTGAAAATGAAAGGGCAAATTTGATAAAACGGTTAAACGAAAATCTTTTGTGGGTAAAGCGTTTTGTCCGTGGAAAATAAGCAATGAAAGGTCGGGCCATACTCAAGCCTCAAATTTTGGTATGAAAAAGTGAAAATATCATGAGTTTTAAAAATTTGAATACGTTATGATGCTTGGGTAGGTTTAACGTTAGAGTATGCCGTGTAGCCTATGATATAAATCTTAAACTGCTAGTTTAGTGTTTTACACCTCATTGGCGTATGGTTTTATAACCTTAAATCCTGTATTGATGGGATGCTTCGGGTCCGGAGACCATGGGTCTGTATGCATTCTATTTATCTGGGTATTCACAATTCCTAAGTGGGGTTGTGGATATTTAAAATAAAGCCAAAGAACAAACCCTTATAAGCCTATAAAACATGATCACAAAAAGTACAAAAGTACAAATACACTACAGACTTGATCATCCACGCTGTTAGCCATGTGGGGTCCCCTTGCTCGCGTCTCATTACCATTAAGAAACGAACCACAAGGGACACGCTACATGTATGCCCTACAGATGAAATTTTGCATACTCACCTATGGTTATGGATTTGGGGTATTGCTTGATAACGGGGGTATGTCATGTTGCGGGGGACACTAGCTATAAATTAATTGAACCTTAATCGTATCTAATGGCTGCTTGGTAGACTTTGATGCTTAAGCTTAGGTGGATAAACAATACCCTTGATCGTCTTAACTATTCATAAATATTGAGCAACAAAGTTTTAATTCTGCTAATTTTGAGGTTTAAGTCAAGTTGGGGTGGTCTGGTCCTGTAAAAGCAGAAAATAAGCGGGTCTTAATTGTGTAAACCACTAAGTAATATTATTGTCGGATCTTATTTGTCCCGGTAAAAATTAAGGCATGGGTTTAGGTGGACAACAATATTGATGATCGCGGTTTTTGCGTTTTTCTGAGCTTTAAAATATAACTTATATTTTTGATTTAACTTTGATTTTCCGATTCTGATCCAACTGCAGTCAAATCTTTTTCAGGGACGAAAAAGTCTTAAGTGTGGGGATGTTTGATGTGTAGTGAAACACACTTACTTTCCTTATGATTTTATTATGGTTTTTATGTTTATTTGTCTATTTTATGAAAGTATTGGGGGCTAAGTGCAATAATTTACAAAGTTTAAATGTTATTTGATAGTTTATGAAAGATGGTGAAAAAAGAGTCAATTTGGAAGATTCTAGAGGACTTGTTGGTCAAGTTTTAAAGATATAACTCAAGGCCCAACCCAAGCCCACAAGTTAGAAGCCTTAAGTAATATTATATGAAGATAATTAAAAGAGTTTTCAGCCATTATTTAGCAAAAAAACCCGAAATCAATAAAACCCTAACTTGGGCAGCAAGGTTGCGATCGGACAGCAGGAAAAGAAGAAGAAAAAAAGAAAGAAGGAGGCTGTTGGCGGCTGTGGAGGCTAGAGGAAGAAGAAGGAGGCTCGGGGTGATCTTGTGCAGCTGCTAGGAGTCTTATAACATCATAAATCTCAGCCATAAACCCTAAGTAATCATCTTTAATCTTTGGTTATTGTTCAAGAACCCTAATTTAGTTGAATTGGTCTTTTGCTTTGAATTGTTTTGCAATTGATTGATAGTTTGACTTGTGATTGATTGTGATTGGATCTTGAATGAGTTTGATGATGTTTATGATGTTTTTCTTAAGTATACATGGCTGTCCAAAATCAATGTTAGGCTAAACTTGCTTGTTCTGCCTAGGATAGATGATTGTTGAGTAGTTTAGACTTGTATAATGGATTGTTAATGTTCAAGACTTGAATTATTGATGTAAAGTTTAACTAAACCATAAATTAGATTGTGTGTGATGGCTGTGTTTTATGTTTTATTACTTATAATCCTCTTGCATTAGTTAATTGAATTAGTTTTGTTTAATTGATTGCTTGTTAGACTCTTGACTTGGTGTTTAGGGTTTATTTGCGGGGTGTACAACCGTAGGGATAAGTGGGTAATATACATCATCTAAAATCAGTTAAAATACACCTTCTTTGAGACCGAGAGGTGATAAGAAGTAATATTGTCTCGTTGCTTTTACTTGTTAGAATTAAGACCGCGCGAGAGCGGGTTTTTGTCTTGTCAAGTTTGAGTGTTTATGTGCAATTAGCTGGTTTAATTTGGGTTAAGTTAAATTGTTCCTCTATCCTTGGTGACATAGTATTTGTCTCCATTAGGATAGTGTGTCGATGAGACCGAGAGGAGAGTCGTCATTTGAACACGTTAATAATTGTTTTTCCGGTTTATTCTTTAAAATCAATTAAAATAAGTTGGAGTTTGTTAGAGAGACTGAGAGGTAATTTGACTTTCTTAAACAAGTTTTAGTTGTGTCATCTTTTATAACCGGTGTCGTGAATATTTTCAATCCGTTGTCTTGTTATTTCTATCAACATGATTCATTCCTAGGTAGACGTCTTTATATATTGAATTTAAACCAAAGTTTTCAAAGTTTTGTCAAAAGTTTTCATTCAGTTAAGTTAAGTAGTTAAATAAATTTTAAAATAAATTAATTAAATATTTTGGTGAGTCTTGGTTAGAGTTTCGTAATTATAAACGTTTTCACGTGTCTTCGAGTTCGATATCCGGACTTTCTTTATCTGTGCTATACGCGACCGGTACACTTGCCGTTTGTGTGAACTAGGATAGATTGTTTGGTTTTTAAAGCTTAGTTGTGACTTGTGTTATATATATATATATATATATATATATATATATATATATATATATATATATATATATTCTCGCACATCACTTACCGCATTGCCTGAAACCGCTAAGTATAGATATAAGGATTCTCCATCCACAGGCTTCATCAGAGCTGGTGCTGAGGATAAGTAATCCTTTAAGGCTTTTAGGGTAACTTCATGCTTCTCTGTCCATTCGAACTTCTTGTTTTTCCTAAGGATGTCATAGAAGTCTTTGCACTTCTCTGAGGATATGGAAATGAATCTGTTGAGGGAAGCTATTCTTCCCGTCAGCCTCTGGACATCCTTCGCATTCACAGGGGATTTTAGATTGATGATGTCTTCTATCTGCCCGGGTCTTGCTTCTATCCCTCTTTTAGTCACCATGTATCCTAGAAACTTTCATGCCTTAACACCAAAATGACATTTTGACGGGTTCAGTTTCATGTTATACTGGTTGAGGATATTGAATGCTTTTTCAAGATCTCTGAGGTGATCCTCAGCTCTCTTTGACTTCACCACCATGTCATCTATATAGACTTCCATAGTTTTTCCTAATTGATCCTTGAACATCATATTCACCAATCTTTGGTATGTTGTCCCTGCATTTCTTAGTCCGAATGGCATAGCAATATACAGTATATACTCTTGATCAGATGGTTCCATCTGAATTTGTTGAAATCCAAAGGAAGCATCCATAAAGGTGAGTATCTCATGTCCTGCCGTTGCATCCACCATGGAATCTATATGTGGTAATGGGAAAGGATCCTTGGGGCATGCCTTGTTTAAATCAGTAAAAGAGACACACACCCTCCACTTTCCATTCTTTTTAGAAACAACAACCACATTAGCTAACCATCGAGGATACTTAACCTCTTTGATCATACCGGCCTTAAGAAGTTTTTCAACTTCTTATTGTATGATCGTGTTCCTCTCAGGAGCAAATTTCCTTCGCTTCTGATGGACGGGTTTAACAGATAAATCAAGGCCTAACTTGTGAGTAATTACCTCCTTAGAAATACCTGTCATGTCTGAATGTTTGAAGGCAAACGTAGACTTTCTTCATTTTAGGAAGGATATTATATCCTCCTCGATCTCACTAGGGATACTGGATCCTAGGAACACTTTCACATTTGGTTCCTCGGGGTCCAATGATAGTTCCTTTAAGTCATTCTCACGAGCTTCCAACACGTCCCTAGGCTGTTGCTGTGGCTGCTATGCTATCGTTTGTTTAGCTGCTGGCTTCATTGATAAAGAGTAGTAGTTCTTGGGCTTCGACTTGGTCACCATATATCCTTACCACTCCCCAAGGAGTTGTTAGTTTGATGCATTGATGGTAAGTAGAGGCCACTGCCTTCATCCCATGTAGCCAAGGCCTGCCCAAAATAACATTGCAACAAGAAAGGTTATCTATAACACAAAAGTTTTGGTAAGAATTTAACCCTTCAATGTATATTGGGAGTTTGATGTCCCCCAATGTTTTCTTGGTTTCGCCACTGAAACCGACTAGCACCGATGTCCTTGGAATGATCTTCGAGTCTGGTATATTCATCTTCTGAAGCGCATCGTGTTGGATGATATTGACCGAGCTTCCACCATCGACTAGGATCCTGCATACATAATGGTTAGAAATAAACAAAGTAACAATCAAACCGTCATGATGAGGATCCTGGATGCTTGATTTATCTTCTTCATCAAAGAAGATCCTTTTGTCTGTCGTCAAGGTGGTGGATATAACCGGTCGTTCTCCGTTATCCAACTTGGTCTCCATGACTAGCCTCTTAGCTGCGGAGATGGAACTTCTGCAAATGTCTGAGCCACCGGAAATGAAGTTGATCACTTGAGCATCTGGTGGGGGCGGAGTTGCTTTTTGAGGAACCTCTTCAGGATCCTGGATCTTGGACTTTTTTCTTCCCAACAGTTCCTTAAAATGGCCCTTACTCAGGAGGTATCCAATTTCCCTCCTTAAACCGATGCAATCGTCCGTCATGTGGCCAAAATCCTCATGGAAGGCACACCATTTGGATTTCTCTCTGAAGGTGGTTGACTTCTCGTTCTTTCAGGGCCACCTTGCCTTCTCCCCTAGATCCTTCATGGGACAAATCAAGCCACGGGTGTCTACGGAGAAGCAATATTCTGAAATGCTGGGGTAATCCTCATCATCATCATCATCATCATCATCATCTTCTTCTTCAACAACTCGAACGTTTTGATTGTTGAATTTGGAGTATGGCTTTGAATTGTTGTTTCTGTATGAGGATCCTTTATTCTTTTCAGGGGATTCTTGCTTCGTTTGAGCCCCTAACCGTTCATGGATCTTTTTGTCGTCTTACAGCCGTATGAACCTCAATGCTCTGTTCCTTACTTCATCTAAAGACCTGCAAGGAGTTATCACAAGATCATCATAAAAGGGGGAGCCCTTCTGAATTCCCTTCTTGAATGCTTCAACAGCAGTAGTCATGTCAAGATTAGGGATTTCTAGAGCTTCCCTGCCAAACCTTTAACAAAATCCCTAAGGGATTCATCACTTGGTTGGATAACACGGTATAAATCACTATTTAACCACTCAAATTTCTTGCTATAGGAAAATTGACTGTTGAACAAGTTAACTAAGTGTGAGAAAGAAGTAACAGAAAGGGAGGAAGACTTAGCACCCATTTCAAAGCAGATCCTGATAGTGTGGCTCCAAAACCTTTGCACAAACAAGCCTCCTTGAGCCTCTCAGGAATCGGGTTGATTTCCATCCTTTCTCTTTATTGAGCTACGTGCTCTTCAGGATCAGTGGTCCCATCATACACTTTCATGTTGGGGGTTTGAAAGCGTTTCGAGATCTCTGCGTCACAGATTGATGGAGCAAATCTGGACAATGTGTGGCTTCCCTCCGGTATCTCAGGAATTGGACGGATCACCCCTGGTACGCTGGATATCATATCCTTGAGTGCCTGCAGTTCCTTAGCCATAGCTTGGTTGATACCTGCGTCCTGCATGGAACCATGGTTAGAATTTAAGGATATAAGGATATAGCATTATACGTGTTACCTCTTTGTTGTGTATAGATCAGCGTTCCAGAAGAGTGGCTGAGGTAAGAAGTGTCTGCTACAGGAGTTGGTCCACCCGAAGCTATGTTTTGCATAGGGATTATATCTCTTTCATGGACCTCGGAGGATCATTGATGTTGAACCCCTGAGGATCCTTGATTGTGGACAAAGGATCCCAATGGTTGAGAGTTGAGGGATCCTTGATGATATGACCCGTAGGACCCCGGTTGAAGGATAGATGATCCTTGTTGGAAAGTTGAGGATCCTTGAGTTAACTGACCCATGGACCCCGGTTGAAGGATGGATGATCCTTGCTGAAAAGTTGAGGATCCTTGAGCTAATTGACCCATGGAACCCGGTTAAAGGATGGATGATCCTTGCTGAACAGTTAAGGATCCTTGAGTTGGCTGACCCATGAACTCCGGTTGAAGGATGGATGATCCTTGCGCATGTTGAGCCAAGGATCCTTGAGTAGTGAAATCCGGCATCCTAGGCACTAGAGGAGTCTGATCCTCTGCCGGCCTCTTAGTCCTCTTGAGATATTCTATCTCCCGAAGGATCTTCTGGTTAGTCTTGTTCTGCTGCTCCATGTAAGCCTTAACCTGCGAAAACATAGAGGAAACATCATTGTTAGTATTAGCCACCGGATCGGCAAAAGTGGTTTTCGAGCTCTGGAAGACTGGCAGTTGCGTCTTGTTTCCAGCAGTAGTAGCCCGTTGTGCTCCCGTGATTGGCGGAGGCATCGGTGGCAAGGTTCTTGATGAGAGAGGAATCGAAGATGGCATGGTTGATGAAGCAGAGGTTGATTGAGAGGCCATTGAAAGTGATATGGGTATGAAAAATTGAAAATTGATAGGAATAATATGGATTATAGCACCAATTATCCCACGGTGGGCGCCAAATTGTTTTGGACAAAAATCTGTTAAGGATAATGTATCAAAATTCGTAGTTGTGAGGTATAGTGCTATGATGACAATAACGATTGTATAAACGAAATTGAGATGAACACCGTGGTTTGTTGCGAGGAAAAGCCCCTTGATCTTGTTTAGATCAAAGGAAAAAAACCCCGGGTGATGAAAACTCGTCAATCACCAATTTATTAATCACAAAAAAGTTACAAGTGTTTTGGAGATTACGATCAATGTTACAATGAATGCTAGTGTGTAGAGAGAATTATGAGTTCTGCTCTAGTGTGCGAGAATACAAGTGATGTCTAATTGATCGTTATCTCGAGATTATAAAGAAAATACTAACAATATTCCCTATTAATCCGCCATCTTCTCCACTCTCTTCCATCACGCATTTGACCATGTGCTCGAGAATTCCAAGTAGCGAATTAGGCGGTGGACTGAGTCTTAGAGCCGTTATATTATTAAGTAACAACCTACACATAAGAATTGTAAATAATACCGACTGCTTAGGATCCTTGATCCTGTCACAGCTTCGGAGCCCTTCAGAAGGATAATAGATTCAAATCTGTTAGCAAGAATAACATATCCTTAGTGTCAAAATTATTTGCCGTAACAACTACAATCTTTTTATATTAATATGAATTGCATTTATAAATCATGTTGTCGTCTCAAATAAAAGATTAAAAAAATTCTTGTTGTTTGAAATTGTATATCAGTTACTTACAGATTTCTATATTTCCACCCATATCGTACACGGGACAATAACCTAGTTCTATATATATTAACATAAATCAATTTTTTATCCTTGGATCTTTTTCACGAAATTTACATCACATCAATTCATGTTGAAACACAATATTTAATCGAACTCTAATATTCGGTAAAATCAATTTAAGGTATGTGTTTGTCTGAACGTGTGATTTGTTATTTTGTTGTGTATTTTTTTTATTTTTCCCTTAGTTTGTGACTAAAAGATTATTAATTTTGTGGATTTACATTATATTAATTTTAATAATTATTTTTTTAACTCTGTAAAACAGTTTTATAGGGAAATTTTAATTAATCTTTCTTTTTCTAATAAATATTCAATTTTTTTTTATAGAGATGGATATTGAGTTTAAGGAGATCTATTTTTTTTTTTAAATTACATTCTATAATTTTTATCATATTCTTTTAACAACAACAACAACAATAATTATTATTGTTGTTATTATTATTATGAACGGTTAATTTGGATCACCAACGGGCATTACCACTCAATCATCTCCATTCCCATAGTACCAGTGTTTAAAAACCTGGCCCGGCCCGGCCGGTCGGACCGGGAACCGTTAAGTATACCAGTCCGGGTTGCAATATTTAGCCCGTTTCTAAAAAATCGGCCGGTTTTTGCGGGTCACGGTCGGACCGGACCCAGTGACCCGCCGTGTGAACCGATAAATTCATTAACCCTAGAGTAAGATCCAACTCTCGCACCGATCTACTCTACCATCGAACGATTAAATCGCTGCTACTTTCGATTACACTGTTGCTCTCCTTCGCGCTGGACTTCTAACCGAAGGTTTGGATGCCAAATTAGTACTTGTTGTTAAATCTCGTTACTCTCCAATGTCATAAAATGGTAATCGATGTTACAATTACAGAGAACAAAAAGAAGAAGACGGCAGACGTGGAGCAGCACAAAAGAGGACACATGAAGCAAAACTAGGGCAAAGAGGCTCGTTTGGCAAATCAAGAGAGCAAAAGTTGGGCCCACTCCAATCATACGAGCTATTAAGCCCGCAAGAAAATAAAAAGAAAACATGAATTATAACAAAAGAAAAGTAAAGATAAAATATATAACTTAAAAATCTAATTTGATTCTCTAATTTTTAACATCTTTATTCTAAAAATTTCAAATTAAAATCAAAGTTCTGAAAGGTAATTCTTGTAATTATGTATTTTTTTTCTCTAATGATCTGAAAGTTAGTTATATTTTTTATATAATATATATTATTTATTTATGACGTCATCTAGGTCAAACACCGGTCCGCCCTCCCGGGTCAGTCCGACCTTTGACCCGGTAAAACGTCCGGGTCGGATCTGAAAACATTTCCAAGTACCGCATACCATCCTTAGGAGAACCCACCATAGATGAGCAAACCTTCTGGTTCAACCTAAACCCTTATTTTTGTCACTGGTAGGATTTAAATCTATGACCCACCCTCGTCAATTTTATTAAACTAATTTTTATTACTCAATTAGATATTTATTTAACCTTTTTTAACTAATTTTTAATAATCTAATTTGGCAAAGGATGTGTAACATCCCATTTCTTGTTTCGGTTAATAAAATAATAATACTAGTTATTATGAGATGGGCTTGAGTTGGGTTAAATAAATGTGGGTAATGGATTGGATTAATAAGGAAGGAAGAAATACCATGGGCTCAAGCCAATAAACCATAATATATAAACAATAATTATTCATTAATCCGTTCATTTCCACTCATTCCATACACCACCCAAAACACACACTTAAGCTCTCTCTCTCTCTCTCTTTAGCCGAACCCAAGGAGGAAAACCGAGCATTGATCCGAGGTAATGATAGTATGATCTTATATGGATCCTAACCCTCTTGATCTAGTCGCGAAATGACTAACCGACACCCTCAACCATTAAAGTCACGAGATTCAGATGGAATTTGGTATAAGCCAATCGAATGACGAGCTTAGGGGTCACCCTAGCTCAGATCCGGAACGATCAAGACGAAAAACGGTGTAGAAACATGTTTTTCCGGCATGGCGGCGCTGGAAAGGCGACGTACGAGGTAAGGATGTCAGGGAATGTTCTGACATTCCGTGCCCTAACCCTAGACGCGTGTAACGAATAAGCTATGCTTATTCGTTAAGGAAGAATAACGAAGGAACCCCATTCGTTATGCCATTCGTTAACAGAGAATAATGAATGAACTGCCATTCGTTATGCCATTCGTTAACGGAGAACTAACGAATGAACCCTCATTCGTTATAAAGTTTCATTCTTTATAAAGGTCAATTCGTTATAAAGGTTCATTCGTTATAAATGTCAATTCGTTATAAAAGTCCATTCGTAGAGAAGTAACGAATGAGCCCCATTCGTTAAGGATCTGTATAACGAATTAGAGTTCGAAAGAATGACAGAAAGGTCCTTGTACTTAGGATAAAATGAGTTAATTACAAAGAAGCCCTAGAACTTTATGAGTTAGAAAATAAAATAATAAATTAAGAATTCTAATGAAAATTGTGTTAAGCCAATTAATGGAAATAAAATTTTTCCAAGCTGACCTGGCAGCTCGACCCTAGCCAGGGGCTCTGCCCCTTGGACCCTGCTAGGGGCTACCCGCCTCTAGAACCCTGCTGCCAGGGCGCTGCCCCGGACCCCCATTCGTTGAGGTTTATAATTAAACTAGAAACGCGATATGGGTGGCTATAGTTAATTGATACGTGTAATTGTTATAAAGTTAGTCGCGCACAGCTAAAGAAATGAATAACCATTAATGATTGAGGTTATGAATGAATGCTTGTCGGTACGTGAACGATCTTCGGATATTGCACATACCGCCAGGGAAGGTGAGTTTTACGTGAGATGAATGAATGATATATGAGTTATTAAGAGTATGTATAAAAGTATATAATAGAATGTACGTGTAAAGTAGTGTGTATATAGTTGTTACGGAAAGAAGGGACCATACCCTAAAATATCTAAGATAAAGGGAACCAGACCCTAATAATATTTGAGATAGATAAGAAAGGGACCATACCCTAATAATATGTGAGATAAGGAAGGAAGGGACGGACCCTAATAATATCTGAGATAGTGAAGAAAGGGACCAGGCCCTACTAATATCTGAGATGGTAACGATAGTTATGTATGTATTATGAAAGTATGAAAATGTGATGGTATGAAAGAATGTATGAATGAATGAATGAATGTATGAAAGAAAGAAAGAATGAAAGTATCTATGTACGAAGGAAAAAAAGGTAACATGCTAAGTATGTAATATGTATCTTCGGATACGTAAATACGTAATTATGTGAATGTATTGTATGTTGCCTGATTAACTAAAACTCACTCAGCGTAGCTGACTTTTAGTATGCACGCAGGTGAATAGATTAAAGTAGTTGGCTTGAGAGAAGGACACATGCCAGGATTGAAGGGACTGGCATCCAGAGAAGTTTTGTCATGATGTTTTAAATAAACCAGTTATGTTTTATTTTTATGACAAGTATCGAATGTTTGTAATGAATGATTGAAGTTTTATTTATTCCGCGAAAGTTTTAATTAACTCTGATATTCTGAACTGTGATTATGAGTAAATCCAATACCAATGTAGGGTATCGGGAACGGGGCCTTACAGGCGGTGGTTTTAAAGTGGAAACCAATGGCGGCTGTACATGAAAATCAACAATTTATGTTTTGGTGGCTTTGCAAATCAATGAACAAACTATGTTTTATAAACTCGGTCGGAGATACGTCGAGTTCGGGAAAAGATATAATTTTTGTAATTTATGTATTTGTGTAGAGCCTGTAATTTTTATAATTTTTTAAATTGGGTAATTTAAGTAATTTATGTAATATATGCATTTTTTATAAGAAAGGTTAAAATAAGAAGTATTTTTTTCTAAAAAGTGTAAAAGTGATTTTGACCGTTAGATCTAATATACCATATAAGGGCAACATTGTAAACAACCATATCTTGATAATTATGAAATTGAATTATTAATTTAATTATAATCCCTAATTTTTTTCTTATAATCCAGTTAAACATATTAAATACATATTCAATATGTTAAACACACTAACCCGTATAAACACACTAACCCTTCTGTAACATTAACTATATATTCAGACTTTCAAAGACACACCATTAACACATCAAATT